>NW_025746823.1:0-22500 GCF_021184085.1 Oncorhynchus gorbuscha
CTCTTCCTCTAGCGTATTTACCACAGCTGTAAAGTACCCTGGTCATGATGACCTCAAAGGGGATTAGTATGAATGATGTCATACAGAGGGGTGGTTCAATGGGGATAGTATGAATGATGTCATGTCAATTCTACCTTAGAAACTCTGCATCATTCCCTTGCATGTCTATATGTCTGTCTGTTGTGTTGTTTTTTAAAAGGGTTCGATCCAGCCCCAACATAATATTTACAGAAATGACCATCGCGAGCAGACTGTGTGTGGGCCTTGGGCCTTGTGTGTGGGCCTTGGGCCTTGTGTGTGGGCCTTGGGCCCTGGGCCTCGGGCCTTGTATGTGAGCCTTGGGCCTTGTGTGTGGGCCTTGGGCCTTGCGTGTGGGCCTTGGGCCTTGTGTGTGTGCCTTGGGCCCTGGGCCTCGGGCCTTGTGTATGGGCCTTGGGCCCTGGGCCTTGGGCCTTGTGTGTGGGCCTTGGGCCCTGGGCCTTGCCTTGTGTGTGGGCCTTGGGCCCTGGGCCTCGGGCCTTGTGTGTGAGCCTTGGGCCCTGGGACTTGTGTGTGGGCCTTGGGCCCTGGGCCTCGGGCCTTGTGTGTGAGCCTTGGGCCCTGGGCCTTGTGTGTGGGCCTTGGGCCTTGTGTTTGGGCCTTGGGCCTTGTCTGGCTCTGGAAGATAGCCTACTGTCAATGTGGTGTCTGATCCATGAATCAAACGGGATCTGGAGTCTGTTCAAGGTTGTTTAGCCGGCAAAAAGTAGAGGATACATCAAAAAGATGATGAATTAATTTAACTTTTGCAGAATCTGCAATTTATCTAATCATTAGTGATGAGGGGAAAAATATAAAGTTACATATCGGATATTATTTCTGACAATATCGCCCCAAAAGTCCAGGATGTTTTCCTTCATAGCTTGTTCTCCATCTTATTTAGGGTCCCTGCTGGGTTTTTACCAAACATTAGCCCATTACAAACTGACAAATGTATAAACAACCTCAACAAAAATACCTTATTTACATTCAGACCCTTCGCTGTGAGACCCTTCGCTGTGAGACCCTTCGCTGTGAGACCCTTCGCTGTGAGACCCTTCGCTGTGAGACCCTTCGCTATGAGACTCAAAATTGAGCTCAGATGAATCCTGTTCTCATTAATCATCCATGTTTCTACAACTTGATTTGAGTCCACCTGTGGTAAATTTAATTGATTGGAAATTATTTGGAAAGGCACACACCTGTCTATTTAAGATCCCACAGTTGACAGGAGGTGGTGTGGGTGTGCTTTGCTGGTGACACTGTCAGTGATTTATTTAGAATTCAAGACACACTTAACCAGCATGCCTACCACAGCATTCTGCAGCGTTACACCATCCCATCTGGTTTGGGCTTAGCGGGACTATCATTTGTTTTTCAACAGGACCCAACACACCTTCAGGCTGTGTAAGAGCTATTTGACCAAAAAGGAGAGTGATGGAGTGCTGCATCAGATGACCTGGCCTCCACAATCACCCGACCTCAACCCAATTGGGATGAGTTGGACCACAGAGTGAAGGAAAAGCATCCAACAAGTTCTCAGCATATGTGGGAACTCCTTCAAGACTGTTGGAAAGCATTCCAGGTGAAGCTGGTTGAGAGAATGCCAAGAGTGTGCAAAGCTGTTATCAAGGCAAAGTGTGGTCACTTTGAAGGATCAAAAATCTAAAATATATTTTGATTTGTTTCACACTTTTTTGGTTACTACATGATTCCATATGTGTTATTTCATAGTGTTGATGTCTTCAATATTATTCTACAATGTAGAAAGTAGTTAAAATAAAGAAAAACTCTGGAATGAGTAGGTGTGTCCAAACTGTTGACTGGTACTGTATATACAATTATAAAATAAAATACAAAATAAGTTATCTGGGTTCCTCTAAACTCTGGGGTGTAATGGAATGTTCTCCGGTGTAAAGGAATGTTCTCTGGTGTAAAATAATGTTCTCCGGTGTAAAGGAATGTTCTCTGGTGTAAAATAATGTTCTCCAGTGTAAAGGAATGTTCTCTGGTGTAAAGGAATGTTCTCCAGTGTAAAGGAATGTTCTCCAGTGTAAAGGAATGTTCTCCAGTGTAAAGGAATGTTCACCAGTGTTAAGGAATGTTCTCCAGTGTAAAGGAATGTTCTCCGGTGTAAAGGAATGTTATCCAGTGTAAAGGAATGTTCTCCGGTGTAAAGGAATGTTCTCCAGTGTAAAGGAATGTTCTCCAGTGTAAAGGAATGTTATCCAGTGTAAAGGAATGTTCTCCAGTGTAAAGGAATGTTCTCTGGTGTAGAGGAATGTTCTCTGGTGTAAAGGAATGTTCTCTGGTGTAAAGGATTGTTCTCCAGTGTAAAGGAATGTTCTCTGGTGTAAAGGAATGTTATCTGGTGTAGAGGAATGTTCTCTGGTGTAAAGGAATGTTCTCTGGTGTAAATGAATGTTATCTGGTGTAGAGGAATGTTATCTGGTGTAAAGGAATGTTCTCCAGTGTAAATAAATGTTCTCCGGTGTAAAGAAATGCTCTCTGGTGTCGAGGAATGTTCTCTGGTGTAAAGGAATGTTCTCCGGTGTAAAGGAATGTTCTCTGGTGTAAAGAAATGCTCTCTGGTGTCGAGGAATGCTCTCCGGTGTAAAATAATTACCATTGAGTTCTCTGGGTTCTCTGGGGTTAAATGAAATGCTACTCTAATGGCAGTTTCCCCCAGAGAGAGACAGATAACCACACCAGACCAGAACTTGACCCTAGCTAGAACCAAATCTAACCCTTGACCCCTGCATCCTAAGTCCAACATAAACCTGCTAAGACCATAGATAGGTCTAGGTGATATCCAATCAGTAAACATCATCTCCCATGATGCCCCAGCAGAGTGACAACGTTCTGAACCCACCTCCTGAGTTGAGAAAGCGCTTGCCGCTGCGGACAGAGGGGTATTTCTCCTGTAGGCGTTTATCAGGCCAGATCAGACCATCGGCGGCAAACAGAACCTTGTGATTGGCTTCCTGGAACTTCCTGAGGATTTCTTCAGGTCCCCCGGCAAAGAGAAGATCATAACTGGAGAGGGAGGAGAAAGAGAGGGAGGGGGGAGACAGAGAGCCAGAGATATAGAGGCGAGAGAGCGACAGAGAGGGGGGAGAGAGAGAGGGGGGAGAAAGGGAGGGAAGGGGAGAGAGAGAGAGATATAGAGGCGAGAGAGCGACAGAGAGGGGGAGAGAGAGAGGGGGAGAAAGGGAGGGAAGGGGAGAGAGAGAGAGAGAGATATAGAGGCGAGAGAGCGACAGAGAGGGGGAGAGAGAGAGGGGGAGAAAGGGAGGGAAGGGGAGAGAGAGAGAGAGAGATATAGAGGCGAGAGAGCGACAGAGAGGGGGAAGGGGAGAAAGGGAGGAAAGGGGAGAGAGAGAGAGATTGAGGGAGGAGACCGAGAGGGGGAGAAAGGGAGGGAGGGGGAGACAGAGAGCCAGAGATATAGAGGCGAGAGAGCGACAGAGAGGGGGGAGAGAGGAGGGGGAAAGGGAGGGAAGGGGAGAGAGAGAGAGAGAGAGAGAGAGAGAGAGAGAGAGAGAGAGAGAGAGAGAGAGAGAGAGAGAGAGAGAGAGAGAGAGAGAGAGAGAGAGAGAGAGAGAGAATGTTCATACATTTTCTGACTTGTTTTATACCCTATTTGACAGCGTTTCCCAAACTTGGTCCCGGGGACCCCAAGGGGCACTACACAGCTGATTCAAATAATAAACTAATCATCAAACCTAGATGATCTGAATCGGCTGTGTAGTGTAGTGCTAGGGCAAAAAACAACACGTTCAGCCCTTGGAGTCTGCAGGACCAAGTTTGGGAAATAGGCCCCAGCTCCTCCTAAACTCATCTAATCTATTCAACTGTCGGCCACTCCTAGCAACTAGAAATCTAGATGTAAAAATCCAACATTCTTCAAGCAAACATCACATTCAAAGGAATTTAGGAAATAATTTAGTCTGAGAAGAATGCGCGCACACACACACACGCGCACGCACGCACGCACGCACGCACGCACGCACACACACACACACACACACACACACACACACACACACACACACACACACACACACGCACACGCACACGCACACGCACACGCACACAGGCTACATATAAACAGCAAACTAACACCAACACAAATCATATTAACACGCCAGATGCATCAATCCTCATAACCAGTTAACCATGAGTGTGATATCATATAAGCAGATCAACATTCACAAGGCTACGGGGCCAAACGGACTACCAGGACGTGTGCCCCGGGGCATGTGCTGACCAACTGGCAGGTGTCTTCACTGACATTTTCAACATATCCCTGATTAAGTCTGTAATACCAACATGTGTCAAGAAGACCACCATAGTCCCTGTGCCCAAGAACACTGAGGCAGCCTGCCTAAATGACTACATACATGTATCACTCACGTCTGTATCCATCAAGTACTTTGAAAGGCTGTTAATGGCTCACATCAAAACCATTATCCCAGAAACCCTAGACGCACTCCAATTTGCATACCGCCGAAACAGATCCACATATGATGCACTCTCTATTGCACTCCACACTGCCCTTTCCCACCTGGGTAAAAGGAACACATATGTGAGAATGCTGTTCATTCACAACTGCTCAGCGTTCAACACCATAGTCCCCTCAAAGCTCATCACTAAGCTAAGGACCCTGGGACTAAACACCTCAGGACTGCAACTGGATCCTGGACTTCCTGTCGGACCGCACTTAGGTGATGAGGGTAGGTAGCAACACATCCACCATGCTGATCCTCAACACTGGAGCCCCTCAGGGGTGCGTGCTCAGTCCCCTCCTGTACACCCTGTTCATCCATGACTGCGTGGCCATGCACAACTCCAACACCATCATTAAGTTTTCAGACAACACAACAGTGGTAGGCCTGATCACCAACAACAACGAGACAGCCTATAGGGAGGAGGTCAGAGACCCGGCCGGGTGGTGCCAGAATAACAACCTATCCCTCAACGTAACCAAGACTAAGTTGTGGAAGACCGAGCACGCCCCCGTTTTCACCGACGGGGCTTTAGTCGAGCAGGTTGAGAGCTTCAAGTTCCTTTGTGTCCACATCACCAACAAACTAGAATTGTCCAAACACACCAAGACAGCCGTGAAGAGGGCACGACAAAGCCTATTCCCCCACAGGAAACAAAAAAAGATTTGGCATGGGTCCTGAGATCCTCAAAAAAGTTCTACAGCTGCAACATCGAGAACATCCTAACCAGTTGCATCACTGCCTGGTACGGCAACTGTTCGGCCTCCAACCGCAAGGCACTACAGAGGGTAGTGCGTACGGCGCAGTACATCACTGCCTGCCATCCAGGACTTGTACACCAGGCAGTGTCAGAGGAAGGCCCTAAAAATTGTCAGTCATAGATTGTTCTCTCTACTACCGCATGACAAGCGGTACCAGAGTGCCAAGTCCAGGACAAAAAGACTTCACAACAGTTTTTACCCCCAAGCCATCACTACTGTTATAGCCTCACTACTGTTACAGCCTCACTACTGTTATAGCATCGCTACTGTAATAGCATCGCTACTGTTATAGCCTCACTACTGATATAGCCTCGCTACTGTTATAGCATCGCTACTGTTATAGCCTCGCTACTGTTATAGCCTCGCTACTGTTATAGCATCGCTACTGTTATAGCATCGCTACTGTTATAGCAACAACTACTGTTATAGCTTCACTACTGTGTATAGCTTCGATACTGTTATAGCCTCACTACTGTTATTGTTCATTGTCTTTTTACTGTTGTTTTGTTTCTTTATGTACCTATTGTTCACCTAATACCTATTTTTGTTATTTATTTTTATTTGTGATATTAACACACCAGATGTACAGTAGAAGAAGGACAATATCCCTAGTGCGTTGTCCCATTCCTTCCTATCTGAGCCTGGCAGGACTTCCGCAGGTGTTAAAGGCTGTAATACATTATAGGTCCTATTACCATCTCTCTGATAGAACACCACTGGTCCTATTACCATCCCTCTGATAGAACACCACTGGTCCTATTACCATCTCTCTGATAGAACACCACTGGTCCTATTACCATCTCTCTGATAGAACACCACTGGTCCTATTACCATCTCTCTGATAGAACACCACTGGTCCTATTACCATCTCTCTGATAGAACACCACTGGTCCTATTACCATCTCTCTGATAGAACACCACTGGTCCTATTACCATCTCTCTGATAGAACACCACTGGTCCTATTACCATCTCTCTGATACTGGTCCTATTACCATCCCTCTGATAGAACACCACTGGTCCTATAACCATCTCTCTGATAGAACATCACTGGTCCTATTACCATCTCTCTGATAGAACACCACTGGTCCTATTACCATCTCTCTGTTAGAACACCACTGGTCCTATTACCATCCCTCTGATAGAACACCACTGGTCCTATTACCATCTCTCTGATAGAACACCACTGGTCCTATTACCATACCTCTGATAGAACACCACTGGTCCTATTACCATACCTCTGATAGAACACCACTGGTCCTATTACCATCTCTCTGATAGAACACCACTGGTCCTATTACCATCCCTCTGGTAGAATGGATTGGTTGATGGATTGGTTGAGGTGTTCAAGGCATCAGAGTGACAAGCCTCCTCACTGCTGATTGGTCAGTTCAGTGGAGAGAGATCCTTATTTTTTTTCAATTCAAGGACTTTATTGTCATAGGAAACATATGTTAACATTGCAAAAGCAATGCTTCTGGGCTGATGGCTGTTGCAGAGGGGGAGGGGGAGTTGAGTGAACTTGGGTCTTTTATGGCCCTGCCTCTGGAAGGCTGTCAGCTTGTGAAATGATGAGACAGGGCCACCTGTTAGACATTCTTATAATAATGCTATAAACATACTTTTATTTAAAGACCGTTTTTTTTTACTATTCAGGACCTAATCTCAAACACTCATGAAAACTGCTGTATGGATGACCAAATGAATGTCTACACAAAATAATGAGTTATATAAGTTATATGAATGAAATTAAAGCTTTTTAAAAAAGGTGACATTTGGGAGGTTTTGGGACAACAGGGGATGCCTAAGCCTTGTTTTGGATACGAGACTATAAAGATTGGTATATGACATCGGGGATGCCTAAGCCTTGTTATGGATACGAGACTATAAAGATTGGTATATGACATCGGGGATGCCTAAGCCTTGTTATGGATACGAGACTATAAAGATTGGTATACGACATCGGGGATGCCTCAGCCTTGTTATGGATACGAGACTATAAAGATTGGTATACGACATCGGGGATGCCTAAGCCTTGTTATGGATACGAGACTATAAAGATTGGTATACGACATCGGGGATGCCTTGTTATGGATACGAGACTATAAAGATTGGTATACGACATCGGGGATGCCTTGTTATGGATATGAGACTATAAAGATTGGTATACGACATCGGGGATGCCTTGTTATGGATATGAGACTATAAAGATTGGTATACGACATCGGGGATGCCTAAGCCTTGTTATGGATACGAGACTATAAAGATTGGTATACGACATCGGGGATGCCTAAGCCTTGTTATGGATACGAGACTATAAAGATTGGTATACGACATCGGGGATGCCTTGTTATGGATATGAGACTATAAAGATTGGTATACGACATCGGGGATGCCTTGTTATGGATATGAGACTATAAAGATTGGTATACGACATCGGGGATGCCTTGTTATGGATATGAGACTATAAAGATTGGTATACGACATCGGGGATGCCTAAGCCTTGTTATGGATACGAGACTATAAAGATTGGTATACGACATCGGGGATGCCTTGTTATGGATACGAGACTATAAAGATTGGTATACGACATCGGGGATGCCTAAGCCTTGTTATGGATACGAGACTATAAAGATTGGTATACGACATCGGGGATGCCTTGTTATGGATACGAGACTATAAAGATTGGTATACGACATCGGGGATGCCTTGTTATGGATATGAGACTATAAAGATTGGTATACGACATCGGGGATGCCTAAGCCTTGTTATGGATACGAGACTATAAAGATTGGTATACGACATCGGGGATGCCTTGTTATGGATACGAGACTATAAAGATTGGTATACGACATCGGGGATGCCTTGTTATGGATATGAGACTATAAAGATTGGTATACGACATCGGGGATGCCTAAGCCTTGTTATGGATATGAGACTATAAAGATTGGTATACGACATCGGGGATGCCTTGTTATGGATATGAGACTATAAAGATTGGTATACGACATCGGGGATGCCTAAGCCTTGTTATGGATATGAGACTATAAAGATTGGTATACGACATCGGGGATGCCTTGTTATGGATACGAGACTATAAAGATTGGTATACGACATCGGGGATGCGTAAGCCTTGTTATGGATATGAGACTATAAAGATTGGTATATGACATCGGGGATGCCTAAGCCTTGTTATGGATATGAGACTATAAAGATTGGTATACGACATTAGGGGATGCCTTGTTATGGATACGAGACTATAAAGATTGGTATACGACATCGGGGATGCGTAAGCCTTGTTATGGATATGAGACTATAAAGATTGGTATATGACATCGGGGATGCCTAAGCCTTGTTATGGATATGAGACTATAAAGATTGGTATACGACATCGGGGATGCCTCAGCCTTGTTATGGATACGAGACTATAAAGATTGGTATACGACATCGGGGATGCCTCAGCCTTGTTATGGATACGAGACTATAAAGATTGGTATACGACATCGGGGATGCCTCAGCCTTGTTATGGATACGAGACTATAAAGATCGGTATACGACATCGGGGATGCCTAAGCCTTGTTATGGATACGAGACTATAAAGATTGGTATACGACATCGGTGTATACTTCTGTTTCAAAGAAACACTCTGTGTGACCCTGATTTAGCAGTAAATGAAAAGACTTCAAATCCAATATTATTCACATGCACTGAATAGAACAGGTGTATAGCTCACAGTAAAATGTTTACTTACGAGCCCCTAACCAACAATGCAGTTTTAAAAAATACGGATAAGAATAAGAAATAAAAGTAACAAGTAATTAAAGAGCAGCAATAAAATAACAATAGCGAGACTATAGGGGGGTACCGGTACAGAGTCAATATGTGGGGGGGCACCGGTTAGTTGAGGTAATATGTACATGGATAGATGAAGTGACTATGCATAGATGACAACAGAGAGTAGCAGCATTGTAAAAGAGGGGGGTGGGGCAATGCAAATAGTCTGGGTAGCCAATTGGTTAGATGTTCAGGAGTCTTATGGCTTGGGGGACTTTCGCACTACCCTCTGTGGTGCCTTGCGGTCGGAGGCCGAGTAGTTGCCATACCAGCAAGTGATACAACCAGTCAGGATGATCTCGATGGTGCAGCTGTAAACATTTTGAGGAGCTCAGGACCCATGCCAAATCTTTTCAGTCTCCTGAGGGGGAATGGGTTTTTTTCATGCCCTCTTCATGACTATCTTAGTGTGCTTGGACCATGATAGTTTGTTGGTGATATGAACACTAAGGAACTAGAAGCTCTCAACCTGCTCCATTGCAGCCCCATCGATGAGAATGGGGGTGTGCTCGGTCCTCCTTTTCCTGTGGTCCACAATCATCTCCTTAGTCTTGATTAAATTGAGGCAGAGGTTGTTGTCCTGGCACCACACTACTAGGTCTCTGGCCTCCTCCCTATAGGCTGTCTCGTCGTTGTCGGTGATCAGGCCTACCACTGTTGTCTCTTCGGCAAACTTGATGAAGGTGTGGGAGTCGTGCCTGGCTATGCAAGTCATGAGTGAACAGGGAGTACAGGAGGGGACTGAGCACGCACGCCTGAGGGGCCCCTGTGTTGAGGATCAGCATGGCAGATGTGTTGTTACCTACCCTTACCACCTGGGGGCGGCCCGTCAGGAAGTCTGGGATCCAGTTGCAGATAGACGTGTTTAGTTCTAGGGTCCATAGGTTATTGATGAGCTTTGAGGGCACTATGGTGAAGACCGCTGAGCTGTAGTTAATGAATAGCATTCTAAATAGGGGTTCCTTTAGTCCATGTGAGAAAGGGCAGTGTGGAGTGCAAAAGTGATTCCATCATCTAAGGATATTTTGGGACGGTATGCAAATTGGAGTGGCTCTAGGGTTTCTGGGAGAATGGTGTTGATGTGAGCCATGACCAGCCTTTCGAAGCACTTCATGGCTACAGACGTGAGTGCTACAGGCCGGTAGTCATTTAGGCATGTTACCTTAGTGTTCTTGGGCACAGGGACTATGGTGGTCTGCTTAAAACATGTTGGCACTACAGACTCGGAAAGGGAGAGGTTGAAAATATCAGTGAAGACACTTGCCAGTTGGTCAGACAATGCTCGCAGTACACATCCTGGTAATCCATCTGGCCCTGCGGCCTTGTGAATGTTGACCAGTTTAAAGGTCTTAAAGGTCTTACTCACATCGGCTACGGAGATCGTGATCACACAGTCTTCCGGAACAGCTGGTGCTCTGATGCATGTTTCGTGTTATTTGCCTCGAAGCAAGCATAGAAGTAGTTTAGCTCGTCTGGTAGGCTCGTGTCACTGGGCAGCTCTCGGCTGTGCTTCCCTTTGTAGTCTGCAATGGTTTGCAAGCCCTGCCACATCCGACGAGTGTCAGAGGCGATGTAGTACGATTCGATCTTAGTCCTGTATTGACGCTTTGCCTGATTGATGGTTCATCGGAGGGCATAGTGGGATAATTTTGTTAGGTTTGATAAACAAAATTATCCAAAACACAAAGGGTTTGGGTGGAAGATAATCTTCATAAAGAGTGACTGTGGCTATAGAAGGGGTGAATCTTTAACAAATGTTTTATGACTATAACTCTGAGCTGCTGTAACCTTATTGGTCAGCCATACAGCAGCCAGCCAGTAGCCCTAACCCTATTGGTCAGCCATACAGCAGCCAGCCAGTAGCCCTAACCCTATTGGTCAGCCATACAGCAGCCAGCCAGTAGCCCTAACACTATTGGTCAGTCATAAAGCAGCCAGCCAGTAGCCCTAACCCTATTGGTCAGCTAGCCAGTAGCCCTAACCCTACTGGTCAGCCAGCCAGTAGCCCTAACCTTAGCCCCTAACCCTTGCCTTACTGATCAGCCAAACAGTCATAATGTGGAGGTAAGTGAATCTTCACACTATTGGCTGATTGCAAGATTGCTGAGGGTTCGTTTGGTTAATTACAGGAGGGGTTAGGGTTTGATTGGCTAACTGCAGGAGGGTTTAGTGTTTGATTGGCTAATTGCAGGAGGGGTTAGGGTTTGATTGGCTAACTGCAGGAGGGGTTAGGGTTTGATTGGCTATCTGCAGGAGGGTTTAGGTTTTGATTGGCTATCTGCAGGAGGGTTTAGGATTTGATTGGCTAACTGCAGGAAGGGTTAGGGTTTGATTGGCTATCTGCAGGAGGGTTTAGGTTTTGATTGGCTATCTGCAGGAGGGTTTAGGATTTGATTGGCTAACTGCAGGAGGAGATAGGGTTTGATTGGCTAACTGCAGGAGGGTTTAGGGTTTGATCCCAATTTGTAAGTCGCTCTGGATAAGAGCGTCTGCTAAATGACTTAAATGTAAATGTTAAATGTAATGTTAAATGATTGGCTAACTGCAGGAGGGGTTAGGGTTTGATTGGCTAACTGCAGGAGGAGATTGTTTAAGGGACATCTGTGTCCAATATGGAGAAACTGGAAGCTGTAACCTCTCCCTGATCCCACAGCCTTAGTGGTCAGATTCCAGTACAACACATCTTCCAGGAAAACAAGGTACTGAATGCTGTTTTAGACAGCTGTTTTAGACTGTCTACAGACAGTACCCCCAGGTCAAACTACCTGTCTACAGGCAGTACCCCCAGGTCAAACTACCTGTCTACAGACAGTACCCCCAGGTCAACCTACCTGTCTACAGACAGCACCACCAGGTCAACCTACCTGTCTACAGACAGTACCCCCAGGTCAACCTACCTGTCTACAGAAAGTCCCACCAGGTCAACCTACCTGTCTACAGACAGTACCCCCAGGTCAACCTACCAGTCTACAGACAGTACCCCCAGGTCAACCTACCTGTCTACAGACAGTACCACCAGGTCTTCTTGGTCAGTCAGTGCTTCCATGGCCTCCTTCAGTAGCCTCACCTTCTGTCCTCCTCCGATGGAGCGCCCCACGTCCCCACCCCTCCACTCCTCGCCCATGCCCAGCACCTGTAAGAGGGTCACATCAGGTCAGGGGTCAATGTGGTAGATCTCAAATAGAGAGACAATGTCTAGTCCATGTGGTAGATCTCAAATAGAGAGACAATGTCTAGTCCATGTGGTAGATCTCAAATAGAGAGACAATGTCTAGTCCATGTGGTAGATCTCAAATAGAGAGACAGAAGGTGCTTGGTCGTTACCTTGATAGTGTAGTTGAAGTAGTTGGCTGACTGCATGAATCGGAGATAACCATCTGTTTCCTCTGTGGCAACAGTTAGAACCAACAACTTCTCTGGAAAGAAAAGGAAAATAAACATGATGAACCAGATCAATAGATGTGTAATCATAATCATACCGACAGACATTCATCACTTTTAGTGTTTCGATGTCTGGACATGTCAATGGTTTACCCAATTGCAGGGCAGGCCTTCCGTTCTTACCATAGTGAAATGTTTGGATAAGAAAAAAAAAGAAACAATTTTTATTGCCCCGACTTCTGGCCTCCATTTAAAGAAACAGCTTCATGAAAATATACATGTTGTTTTATCCCTATAAAGTAGTGGGTATCCCGTTCCTCCCACCATGATCCTAACCAAACCACAGACCTATGTCAACACATTGATGACTGCCTGGTTCAGCACCGCTATAGGATGTCTTCATGTACGGACAGATCAGCTAAATATAACATGGTTCATTTGCATATGAAAGCATATTTCTAGACAGTATAATTAAAAATGTTAAGATAAACAGTCATGTTTCATTCTTGGGTTGAACTTAAGGGAAGGAACCCAAGTTCTCAGACCTCCAAGTTCTCAGACCTCCAAGTTCTCAGACCTCCAAGTTCTCAGACCTCCATGTCCTCAGACCTCCAAGTTCTCAGACCTCCAAGTTCTCAGACCTCCAAGTTCTCAGACCTCCAAGTTCTCAGACCTCCAAGTTCTCAGACCTCCAAGTTCTCAGACCTCCAAGTTCTCAGACCTCCAAGTTCTCAGACCTCCAAGTTCTCAGACCTCCAAGTTCTCAGACCTCCATGTCCTCAGACCTCCATGTTCAAGTTCTCAGACCTCCAAGTTCTCAGACCTCCAAGTTCTCAGACCTCCAAGTTCTCAGACCTCCAAGTTCTCAGACCTCCATGTTCTCAGACATCCAAGTTCAAGTTCTCAGACCTCCAAGTTCAAGTTCTCAGACCTCCAAGTTCTCAGACCTCCATGTCCTCAGACCTCCATGTCCTCAGACCTCCATGTCCTCAGACCTCCATGTCCTCAGACCTCCAAGTTCTCAGACCTCCAAGTTCTCAGACCTCCAAGTTCTCAGAGCTCCATGTTCTCAGACCTCCAAGTTCAAGTTCTCAGACCTCCATGTTCTCAGACCTCCAAGTTCTCAGACCTCCATGTCCTCAGAGATCCATGTCCTCAGACCTCCATGTCCTCAGACCAGGAACAGGCAGAGGGAGGGAGGGATGAAACCAGGGCTAAGAAGAGGGAGGCTCAGACCGCTATTACATACATTTCCTTCCTGAGGCCATACAGAAATCAGTGTTACAGCCTCATATGAAAACAGATCTGAAACTGGGGAAGGGAGGGAGGTACGGTGGGAGAGAGAGAGAGAGAGAGAGAGAGAGAGAGAGAGAGAGAGAGAGAGAGAGAGAGAGAGAGAGAGAGAGAGAGAGAGAGAGAGACATACAGAGGGAGAGAGTGGGCGAGCGAGAGAGAGAGAGAGAGAGAGAGAGAGAGAGAGAGAGAGAGAGAGAGAGAGAGAGAGAGAGAGAGAGAGGTACAGGAAGTTTAGCCAGTTAACAGCTCTGATCGTCAATCATCTGTGGGGTTTGCGGAAACAGTCCCAGAGAAATGTTACGAAAACATTCCCTGAGTGGATGGAGCAATATTCACAATCGCAAATACTGTATTAAAACCCCCTGTGTTTCTAGGGGGAAGGGAGAGGGAATCTTAGTGTCATGCCCTGGCCTTAGTTATCTCTGTTTTCTTTATTATTTTGGTTAGGTCAAGGTGTGACATGGGGGATTTAAGTGTTTTTCTGGTCTAGGGGGTTTTGTATGTTTATGGGGCTGTTTCCTGTCTAGGGGTTTTGTATGTGTATGGTTGCCTAGATTGGTTCTCAATCAGAGGCAGCTGAGTGTCGTTGTCTCTGATTGGGAACCATATTTAGGCAGCCATGTTCTGTGGGTACTTTGTGGGTGACTGTCTTCTGTCTTTGTGTCATTGCACCAGATAGGACTGTTTCGGGTTTTCACATTTGTTGTTTTGTATTTTGTGTTGTTCTCGTGTATAGTCTTTATTAAACATGTTGAACTCTAACCACGCTGCATTTTGGTCCTCCTCTCCTTCAGCGGAAGAAAACCGTTACACTTAGTTAGCACATAGATGTGTTACACAACTTTCCAAAACAAAAACACACCAACTAGAACTCAGTGGAAAACATTTTGATTACAAAAAATACACATCACTTTCTGAGTGTTTGTAAAACTACAGTAGGTCGAGTTCTGATTAGTAAAGCAAGAAACGAACAACTGAGAAATAGTTGAAATCATAGGATGTTCATTAGGTCAAGTTTACGTGGAGGAAATAACATGCTCCTTCTCACATCCCCCCCAAAAGATGAAGGAGAGCCGCACATTCTAGGAGCTCAGATGCAAAAATATTTATGTCCAACGTTTCGACAGACAAGCTGTCTACATCAGGGTGCGACATCCTGCCAGCTAAAGTGTCCTCTGAATCTGTAACGTTTAATAAACCTAATAACTGTCATGTTAGCTTAATAACTGTCATGTTAGCCTAATAACGGTCATGTTAGCCTAATAACGGTCATGTTAGCTTAATAACTGTCATGTTAGCTTAATAACGGTCATGTTAGCTTAATAACGGTCATGTTAGCCTAATAACGGTCATGTTAGCCTAATAACTGTCATGTTAGCCTAATAACTGTCATGTTAGCCTAATAACGGTCATGTTAGCCTAATAACGGTCATGTTAGCCTAATAACGGTCAAGTTAGCCTAATAACTGTCATGTTAGCCTAATAACTGTCATGTTAGCTTAATAACTGTCATGTTAGCTTAATAACGGTCATGTTAGCTTAATAACTGTCATGTTGGCCTAATAACTGTCATGTTAGCTTAATAACTGTCATGTTAGCTTAATAACTGTCATGTTGGCCTAATAACTGTTATGTTAGCCTAATAACTGTCATGTTGGCCTAATAACTGTTATGTTAGCCTAATAACGGTCATGTTAGCCTAATAACTGTCATGTTAGCCTAATAACGGTCATGTTAGCCTAATAACTGTCATGTTGGCCTAATAACTGTTATGTTAGCCTAATAACGGTCATGTTAGCCTAATAACTGTCATGTTAGCCTAATAACGGTCATGTTAGCCTAATAACTGTCATGTTAGCCTAATAACTGTCATGTTGGCCTAATAACTGTTATGTTAGCCTAATAACTGTCATGTTAGCCTAATAACTGTCATGTTTGCCTAATAACGGTCATGTTAGCCTAATAACTGTCATGTTAGCCTAATAACGGTCATGTTAGCCTAATAACTGTCATGTTTGCCTAATAACTGTCATGTTAGCCTACTAACGGTCATGTTAGCTTCATAACGGTCATGTTAGCCTAATAACTGTCATGTTAGCCTAATAACGGTCATGTTAGCCTAATAACGGTCATGTTAGCCTAATAACGGTCATGTTAGCCTAATAACGGTCATGTTAGCCTAATAACGGTCATGTTAGCCTAATAACTGTCATGTTAGCCTAATAACTGTCATGTTAGCCTAATAACGGTCATGTTAGCCTAATAACTGTCATGTTAGCCTAATAACTGTCATGTTAGCCTAATAACTGTCATGTTAGCCTAATAACTGTCATGTTAGCCTAATAACGGTCATGTTAGCCTAATAACTGTCATGTTAGCCTAATAACTGTCATGTTAGCCTAATAACTGTCATGTTAGCCTAATAACTGTCATGTTAGCCTAATAACGGTCATGTTAGCTTCATGACGGTCATGTTAGCCTAATAACGGTCATGTTAGCCTAATAACTGTCATGTTAGCCTAATAACTGTCATGTTAGCTTAATAACTGTCATGTTAGCTTAATAACGGTCATGTTAGCTTAATAACTGTCATGTTGGCCTAATAACTGTCATGTTAGCTTAATAACTGTCATGTTGGCCTAATAACTGTTATGTTAGCCTAATAACTGTCATGTTGGCCTAATAACTGTTATGTTAGCCTAATAACGGTCATGTTAGCCTAATAACTGTCATGTTAGCCTAATAACGGTCATGTTAGCCTAATAACTGTCATGTTGGCCTAATAACTGTTATGTTAGCCTAATAACGGTCATGTTAGCCTAATAACTGTCATGTTAGCCTAATAACGGTCATGTTAGCCTAATAACTGTCATGTTAGCCTAATAACTGTCATGTTGGCCTAATAACTGTTATGTTAGCCTAATAACTGTCATGTTAGCCTAATAACTGTCATGTTTGCCTAATAACAGTCATGTTAGCCTAATAACTGTCATGTTAGCCTAATAACGGTCATGTTAGCCTAATAACTGTCATGTTTGCCTAATAACTGTCATGTTAGCCTACTAACGGTCATGTTAGCTTCATAACGGTCATGTTAGCCTAATAACTGTCATGTTAGCCTAATAACGGTCATGTTAGCCTAATAACGGTCATGTTAGCCTAATAACGGTCATGTTAGCCTAATAACTGTCATGTTAGCCTAATAACTGTCATGTTAGCCTAATAACGGTCATGTTAGCCTAATAACTGTCATGTTAGCGTTAGCCTAATAACTGTCATGTTAGCCTAATAACTGTCATGTTAGCCTAATAACTGTCATGTTAGCCTAATAACGGTCATGTTCGCTTCATAACGGTCATGTTAGCCTAATAACTCATGTTAGCTAAATAACTGTCATGTTAGCCTAATAATGGTCATGTTAGCCTAATAACTGTCATGTTGGCTTAATAACGGTCATGTTAGCCTAATAACTGTCATGTTAGCCTAATAACTGTCATGTTAGCTTAATAACTGTCATGTTAGCCTAATAACGGTCATGTTAGCCTAATAACTGTCATGTTAGCTTAATAACTGTCATGTTAGCTTAATAACTGTCATGTTAGCTTAATAACGGTCATGTTAGCCTAATAACGGTAATGTTAGCCAAATAACTGTCATGTTAGCTTAATAACTGTCATGTTAGCCTAATAACTGTCATGTTAGCCTAATAACTGTCATGTTAGCCTAATAACTGTCATGTTGGCCTAATAACTGTTATGTTAGCCTAATAACTGTCATGTTAGCCTAATAACTGTCATGTTAGCCTAATAACTGTCATGTTAGCTTAATAACTGTCATGTTAGCCTAATAACTGTCATGTTAGCCTAATAACTGTCATGTTACCTTAATAACTGTCATGTTAGCGTTAGCCTAATAACTGTCATGTTAGCTTAATAACTGTCATGTTAGCTTAATAACTGTCATGTTAGCTTAATAACTGTCATGTTAGCTTAATAACGGTCATGTTAGCTTAATAACTGTCATGTTAGCTTAATAACTGTCATGTTAGCTTAATAACTGTCATGTTAGCTTAATAACTGTCATGTTAGCTTAATAACTGGCATGTTAGCTTTGATGGCTAATATGTGCAGAAAATACCAAACCAAATTGCAGCCAGTAACGCAAACTGAAAGAGACCTTTCTGGTCTTATACCAAGACAAATGGATTTAGAGATTCAGAAAACCCAAACTCAGGACTCACCTTATCTTCCCTGGATTGGCCTGATCTACCCTGGTTTGGCCTGGTCTACCCTGGTCTGTTCTGGTTATGTCTGGCTGTCAAGTCTGCTGTCTGGCTGTCTAGTTTGTCTAGTCTGCTGTCTGGCTGTCTAGTTTGTCTAGTCTGCTGTCTGGCTGTCTAGTTTGTCTAGTCTGTTGTCTGGCTGTCTGGTTTGTTGTCTGGCTGTCCGGATGTCTAGTCTGCTGTCTGGCTGTCTAGTTTGTCTAGTTTGTTGTCTGGCTGTCTGGCTGTCTAGTTTGTCTAGTCTGCTGTCTGGCTGTCTAGTTTGTCTAGTCTGCTGTCTGGCTGTCTAGTTTGTCTAGTCTGTTGTCTGGCTGTCTGGTTTGTTGTCTGGCTGTCCGGATGTCTAGTCTGCTGTCTGGCTGTCTAGTTTGTCTAGTTTGTTGTCTGGCTGTCTGGTTTGTTGTCTGGCTGTCCGGATGTCTAGCCTGTTGTCTGGCTGTCCGGATGTCTAGCCTGTTGTCTGGCTGTCTAGTCGGTCTAGTCTGTTATCTGTCTGTCTAGTCTGTTGTCTAGGATGTCTAGTCTATTCTCCGGCTGCCTAGTCTGTCTAGTCTGTTGTCTGGCTGTCTAGTCTGTTGTCTGGCTGTCTCTGTGTCTGGCTCCCTGCTCTGCTCATGTCTTGGCTAGAGAAATGAGGGAGGGAGAGGGGGATGGATTGGTGGGGGAGTTAGAGCGAGAGGGGGATGGAGTGGTGGTGGAGTTGGAGGGAGACGGGGATGGAGTGGTGGTGGAGTTGGAGGGAGAGGGGGATGGAGTGGTGGTGGAGTTGGAGTGAGAGGGGGATAAGGCTACCGGCGCCGACAGAGATGGCCGCCTCGCTTCGCGTTCCTAGGAAACTATGCAGTTTTTTGTTTTTTTTTGTGTTATTTCTTACATTAGTACCCCAAGTCATCTTAGGTTTCATTACATACAGTCGAGAAGAACTACTGAATATAAGATCAGCGTCAACTCACCATCAGTACGACCAAGAATATGTTTTCCGCGACGCGGATCCTGTGTTCTGCCTTACAAACAGGACAACGGAATGGATCGCATGCAGCGACCCAAGAAAACGACTCCGAAAAAGAGGGAAACGTAGCGGTCTTCTGGTCAGACTCCGGACAAGGGCACATCACGCACCACTCCCCAGCATTCTTCTTGCCAATGTCCAGTCTCTTGACAACAAGGTTGATGAAATCCGAGCAAGGGTAGCATTCCAGAGGGACATCAGAGACTGCAACGTTCTCTGCTTCACGGAAACATGGCTTACTGGGAAGACGCTATCCGATGCGGTGCAGCCAACGGGTATCTCCACGCATCGCGCCGACAGAAACAAACATCTTTCTGGTAAGAGGAGTGGCGGGGGCGTATGCCTCATGACTAACGAGACATGGTGTGATGAAGGAAACATACAGGAACTCAAATCCTTCTGTTCACCTGATTTAGAATTCCTCACAATAAAATGTAGACAAATGTTATCTTCCAAGAGAATTCTCTTCGATTATAATCACAGCCGTATATATCCCCCCCCAAGCAGACACATCGATGGCTCTGATCAAACTTTATTTAACTCTTTGCAAACTGGAAACCATTTATCCGGAGGCTGCATTCATTGTAGCTGGGGATTTTAACAAAGCTAATCTGAAAACAAGACTCCCTAAATTTTATCAGCATATCGATTGCGCAACCAGGGGTGGTAAAACCTTGGATCATTGTTACTCTAACTTCCGTGACGCATATAAAGCCCTGCCCCACCCCCCTTTCGGAAAAGCTGACCACGACTCCATTTTGTTGATCCCTGCCTACAGGCAGAAACTTAAACAAGAGGCTCCCACGCTGAGGTCTGTCCAACGCTGGTCAGACCAAGCTGACTCCACACTCCAAGACTGCTTCCATCACGTGGACTGGGACATGTTTCGTATTGCGTCAGATAAAAATATTGACGAATACGCTGATTCGGTGTGCGAGTTCATTAGATGTCGTTCCCATAGCAACGATAAAAACATTCCCTAACCAGAAACCGTGGATTGATGGCAGCATTCGCGTGAAACTGAAAGCGCGAACCACTGCTTTTAATCAGGGCAAGGTGTCTGGCAACATAATATAATATAATATATGCCATTTAGCAGACGCTTTTATCCAAAGCGACTTACAGTCATGTGTGCATACATTCTACGTATGGGTGGTCCCGGGGATCGAACCCACTACCCTGGCATTACAAGCGCCATGCTCTACCAACTGAGCTACAGAAGGACCACGTGACCGAAAATAAACAATGCAGCTATTCCCTCCGCAAGGCTATTAAACAAGCTAAGCGTCAGTACAGAGACAAAGTAGAATCTCAATTCAACGGCTCAGACACAAGAGGCATGTGGCAGGGTCTACAGTCAATCACGGACTACAAGAAGAAACCCAGCCCAGTCACGGACCAGGATGTCTTGCTCCCAGGCAGACTAAATAACTTTTTTGCCCGCTTTGAGGACAATACAGTGCCACCGACACGGCCTGCAACGAAAACATGCGGTCTCTCCTTCACTGCAGCCGAGGTGAGTAAGACATTTAAACGTGTTAACCCTGGCAAGGCTGCAGGCCCAGACGGCATCCCCAGCCGCGCCCTCAGAGCATGCGCAGACCAGCTGGCCGGTGTGTTTACAGACATATTCAATCAATCCCTATACCAGTCTGCTGTTCCCACATGCTTCAAGAGGGCCACCATTGTTCCTGTTCCCAAGAAAGCTAAGGTAACTGAGCTAAACGACTACCGCCCCGTAGCACTCACTTCCGTCATCATGAAGTGCTTTGAGAGACTAGTCAAGGACCATATCACCTCCACCCTACCTGACACCCTAGACCCACTCCAATTTGCTTACCGCCCAAATAGGTCCACAGACGATGCAATCTCAACCACACTGCACACTGCCCTAACCCACCTGGACAAGAGGAATACCTATGTGAGAATGCTGTTCATCGACTACAGCTCGGCATTCAACACCATAGTACCCTCCAAGCTCGTCATCAAGCTCGAGACCCTGGGTCTCGACCCGCCCTGTGCAACTGGGTACTGGACTTCCTGACGGGCCGCCCCCAGGTGGTGAGGGTAGGCAACAACATCTCCTCCCCGCTGATCCTCAACACTGGGGCCCCACAAGGGTGCGTTCTGAGCCCTCTCCTGTACTCCCTGTTCACCCACGACTGCGTGGCCACGCACGCCTCCAACTCAATCATCAAGTTTGCGGACGACACAACAGTGGTAGGCTTGATTACCAACAACGACGAGACGGCCTACAGGGAGGAGGTGAGGGCCCTCGGAGTGTGGTGTCAGGAAAATAACCTCACACTCAAAGTCAACAAAACTAAGGAGATGATTGTGGACTTCAGGAAACAGCAGAGGGAACACCCCCCTATCCACATCGATGGAACAGTAGTGGAGAGAGTAGCAAGTTAAGTTCCTCGGCATACACATCACAGACAAACTGAATTGGTCCACTCACACTGACAGCGTCGTGAAGAAGGCGCAGCAGCGCCTCTTCAACCTCAGGAGGCTGAAGAAATTTGGCTTGTCACCAAAAGCACTCACAAACTTCTACAGATGCACAATCGAGAGCATCCTGGCGGGCTGTATCACCGCCTGGTACGGCAACTGCTCCGCCCTCAACCGTAAGGCTCTCCAGAGGGTAGTGAGGTCTGCACAACGCATCACCGGGGGCAAACTACATGCCCTCCAGGACACCTACACCACCCGATGTTACAGGAAGGCCATAAAGATCATCAAGGACATCAACCACCCGAACCACTGCCTGTTCACTCCGCTATCATCCAGAAGGTGAGGTCAGTACAGGTGCATCAAAGCTGGGACCGAGAGACTGAAAAACAGCTTCTATCTCAAGGCCATCAGACTGTTAAACAGCCACCACTAACATTGAGTGGCTGCTGCCAACACACTGTCATTGACACTGACCCAACTCCAGCCACTTTAATAATGGGAATTGATGGGAAATGATGTAAATATATCACTAGCCACTTTAAACAATGCTACCTTATATAATGTTACTTACCCTACATTATTCATCTCATATGCATACGTATATACTGTACTCTATATCATCGACTGCATCCTTATGTAATACATGTATCACTAGCCACTTTAACTATGCCACTTTGTTTACTTTGTCTACATACTCATCTCATATGTATATACTGTACTCGATACCATCTACTGTATGCTGCCCTGTACCATCACTCATTCATATATCCTTATGTACATATTCTTTATCCCCTTACACTGTGTATAAGA
The DNA here is from genome assembly GCF_021184085.1 of Oncorhynchus gorbuscha. NCBI lineage: Eukaryota > Metazoa > Chordata > Actinopteri > Salmoniformes > Salmonidae > Oncorhynchus > Oncorhynchus gorbuscha. The sequence continues at coordinate 22,352 of NW_025746823.1, forward strand.
CAGTAGTTTTGGAATTGTTAGTTAGATTACTTGTTGGCTATCACTGCATTGCCAGAACTAGAAGCACAAGCATTTCGCTACACTCGCATTAACATCTGCTAACCATGTGTATGTGACAAATAACATTTGATGTGATTTGATTTGATTTA
>NW_025746823.1:27500-65000 GCF_021184085.1 Oncorhynchus gorbuscha
AGAGAGAGAGAGAGAGAGAGAGAGAGAGAGAGAGAGAGAGAGAGAGAGAGAGAGAGAGGGAGAGTTTTATGTCCTCATCCCTCTCTTGTCTTCATTCCTCCCTCATTTTCTTATGAGCCCTGGGTGGGAGTGGAGAACACCACCGCTCCCTTCAAAGGTCCACTGAGGCAAGGCAGAGAGAGTGTCTGTTATACTGTCTTGACTCCCTTCAAAGCTCCACAGAGGCAAGACAGAGAAAGTGTCTGTTGAACAGGGAAGATGACATCATCCTCCTTCCAGTAGAGGAAGGAATCCCTGGACAGGACCAGCCTGACATTCCACCCCGCTTACAAAATGTTCTGGTGTGTGTGTGTGTGTGTGTCAGTATTCTTCTGAAATGGAATGTTGTTGTTTTTATAAAGTGCACCACTTTTGACCAGGGCCCATCCCATAGTGCACTACTTTTGACCAGGGCCCATCCCATAGTGCACTACTTTTGACCAGGGCCCATCCCATAGTGCACTACTTTTGACCAGGGCCCATCCCATAGTGCACTACTTTTGACCAGGGCCCATCCCATAGTGCATTACTTTTGACGTGGGCCTATCCCATAGTGCACTACTTTTGACGTGGGCCCATCTCATAGTGCATTACTTTTGACATGGGCCCATCCCATAGTGCACTACTTTTGACCCTGGCCCATCCCATAGTGCACTACTTTTGACGTGGGCCCATCCCATAGTGTACTACTTTTGACCAGGACCCATGGAGATCTGTTCTAGTGGAAGGAAACATAGGACAATATCCCAGCCTCTAGTGGGAGGACAGCAACCCAGCCTCTAGTGGGAGGACAGCAACCCAGCCTCTAGTGGGAGGACAACATCCCAGCCTCTAGTGGGAGGACAACATCCCAGCCTCTATTGGGAGGACAACAACCCAGCCTCTATTGGGAGGACAACATCCCAGCCTCTATTGGGAGGACAACATCCCAGCCTCTAACGGGAGGACAACATCCCAGCCTCTAGTGGGAGGACAACATCCCAGCCTCTAATGGGAGGACAACATCCCAGCCTCTAACGGGAGGACAACATCCCAGCCTCTAGTGGGAGGACAACATCCCAGCCTCTAACGGGAGGACAACATCCCAGCCTCTAGCGGGAGGACAACATCCCATCGGTCACCTAGAAGGCTCACTTGTGAATGTAGTAATTGAGACAGCTGAAAAAACTACATCTCCCAGACAATCCTGATCCGGTTTTACACATCAATCACTGAGTCCATCCTCACCACATGCATCAACGTCTGGTTTGAGTCTGCATCTGCCCACTGTATGTATACCCTACAACTACTGTATATAAACTGTCTACCTCCAGTATATCAACCCTATACCCACTGTATGTATACCCTACAACTACTGTATATAAACTGTCTACCTCCAGTATATCAACCCTATACCCACTGTATGTATACCCTACAACTACTGTATATAAACTGTCTACCTCCAGTATATCAACCCTATACCCACTGTATGTATACCCTACAACTACTGTATATAAACTGTCTACCTCCAGTATATCAACCCAACTACTGTATATAAACTGTCTACCTCCAGTATATCAACCCTACCCTATACAACTACTGTATATAAACTGTCTACCTCCAGTATATCACTGTCTACCTCCAGTATATCAACCCTATACCCACTGTGTATATAATGTATACCCTACAACTACTACTGTATATAAACTGTCTACCTCCAGTATATCAACCCTATACCCACTGTATGTATACCCTACAACTACTGTATATAAACTGTCTACCTCCAGTATATCAACCCTATACCCACTGTATGTATACCCTACAACTACTGTATATAAACTGTCTACCTCCAGTATATCAACCCTATACCCACTGTATGTATACCCTACAACTACTGTATATAAACTGTCTACCTCCAGTATATCAACCCTATACCCACTGTATGTATACCCTACAACTACTGTATATAAACTGTCTACCTCCAGTATATCAACCCTATACCCACTGTATGTATACCCTACAACTACTGTATATAAACTGTCTACCTCCAGTATATCAACCCTATACCCACTGTATGTATACCCTACAACTACTGTATATAAACTGTCTACCTCCAGTATATCAACCCTATACCCACTGTATGTATACCCTACAACTACTGTATATAAACTGTCTACCTCCAGTATATCAACCCTATACCCACTGTATGTATACCCTACAACTACTGTATATAAACTGTCTACCTCCAGTATATCAACCCTATACCCACTGTATGTATACCCTACAACTACTGTATATAAACTGTCTACCTCCAGTATATCAACCCTAACCCACTGTATGTATACCCTACAACTACTGTATATAAACTGTCTACCTCCAGTATATCAACCCTACCTGTATGTATACCCTACAACTACTGTATATAAACTGTCTACCTCCAGTATATCAACCCTATACCCACTGTATGTATACCCTACAACTACTGTATATAAACTGTCTACCTCCAGTATATCAACCCTATACCCACTGTATGTATACCCTACAACTACTGTATATAAACTGTCTACCTCCAGTATATCAACCCTATACCCACTGTATGTATACCCTACAACTACTGTATATAAACTGTCTACCTCCAGTATATCAACCCTATACCCACTGTATGTATACCCTACAACTACTGTATATAAACTGTCTACCTCCAGTATATCAACCCTATACCCACTGTATGTATACCCTACAACTACTGTATATAAACTGTCTACCTCCAGTATATCAACCCTATACCCACTGTATGTATACCCTACAACTACTGTATATAAACTGTCTACCTCCAGTATATCAACCCTATACCCACTGTATGTATACCCTACAACTACTGTATATAAACTGTCTACCTCCAGTATATCAACCCTATACCCACTGTATGTATACCCTACAACTACTGTATATAAACTGTCTACCTCCAGTATATCAACCCTATACCCACTGTATGTATACCCTACAACTACTGTATATAAACTGTCTACCTCCAGTATATCAACCCTATACCCACTGTATGTATACCCTACAACTACTGTATATAAACTGTCTACCTCCAGTATATCAACCCTATACCCACTGTATGTATACCCTACAACTACTGTATATAAACTGTCTACCTCCAGTATATCAACCCTATACCCACTGTATGTATACCCTACAACTACTGTATATAAACTGTCTACCTCCAGTATATCAACCCTATACCCACTGTATGTATACCCTACAACTACTGTATATAAACTGTCTACCTCCAGTATATCAACCCTATACCCACTGTATGTATACCCTACAACTACTGTATATAAACTGTCTACCTCCAGTATATCAACCCTATACCCACTGTATGTATACCCTACAACTACTGTATATAAACTGTCTACCTCCAGTATATCAACCCTATACCCACTGTATGTATACCCTACAACTACTGTATATAAACTGTGTACCTCCAGTATATCAACCCTATACCCACTGTATGTATACCCTACAACTACTGTATATAAACTGTCTACCTCCAGTATATCAACCCTATACCCACTGTATGTATACCCTACAACTACTGTATATAAACTGTCTACCTCCAGTATATCAACCCTATACCCACTGTATGTATACCCAACTACAACTACTGTATAACCCTAACCCACTGTCTGTATACCCTACAACTACTGTATATAAACTGTCTACCTCCAGTATATCAACCCTATACCCACTGTATGTATACCCTACAACTACTGTATATAAACTGTCTACCTCCAGTATATCAACCCTATACCCACTGTATGTATACCCTACAACTACTGTATATAAACTGTCTACCTCCAGTATATCAACCCTATACCCACTGTATGTATACCCTACAACTACTGTATATAAACTGTCTACCTCCAGTATATCAACCCTATACCCACTGTATGTATACCCTACAACTACTGTATATAAACTGTCTACCTCCAGTATATCAACCCTATACCCACTGTATGTATACCCTACAACTACTGTATATAAACTGTCTACCTCCAGTATATCAACCCTATACCCACTGTATGTATACCCAACTACTGTATATAAACTGTCTAATATCAACTACTGTATATAAACTGTATATAAACTGTCCCTACAACTACTGTATATAAACTGTCTACCTCCAGTATATCAACCCTATACCCACTGTATGTATACCCTACAACTACTGTATATAAACTGTCTACCTCCAGTATATCAACCCTATACCCACTGTATGTATACCCTACAACTACTGTATATAAACTGTCTACCTCCAGTATATCAACCCTATACCCACTGTATGTATACCCTACAACTACTGTATATAAACTGTCTACCTCCAGTATATCAACCCTATACCCACTGTATGTATACCCTACAACTACTGTATATAAACTGTCTACCTCCAGTATATCAACCCTATACCCACTGTATGTATACCCTACAACTACTGTATATAAACTGTCTACCTCCAGTATATCAACCCTATACCCACTGTATGTATACCCTACAACTACTGTATATAAACTGTCTACCTCCAGTATATCAACCCTATACCCACTGTATGTATACCCTACAACTACTGTATATAAACTGTCTACCTCCAGTATATCAACCCTATACCCACTGTATGTATACCCTACAACTACTGTATATAAACTGTCTACCTCCAGTATATCAACCCTATACCCACTGTATGTATACCCTACAACTACTGTATATAAACTGTCTACCTCCAGTATATCAACCCTATACCCACTGTATGTATCCTACAACTACTGTAACTACCTCCAGTATATCAACCTATACCCACTGTATGTATACCCTACAACTACTGTATATAAACTGTCTACCTCCAGTATATCAACCCTATACCCACTGTATGTATACCCTACAACTACTGTATATAAACTGTCTACCTCCAGTATATCAACCCTATACCCACTGTATGTATACCCTACAACTACTGTATATAAACTGTCTACACTGTATGTATACCAGTACTGTATATAAACCTACCTATACCCACTGTATGTATACCCTACAACTACTGTATATAAACTGTCTACCTCCAGTATATCAACCCTATACCCACTGTATGTATACCCTACAACTACTGTATATAAACTGTCTACCTCCAGTATATCAACCCTATACCCACTGTATGTATACCCTACAACTACTGTATATAAACTGTCTACCTCCAGTATATCAACCCTATACCCACTGTATGTATACCCTACAACTACTGTATATAAACTGTCTACCTCCAGTATATCAACCCTATACCCACTGTATGTATACCCTACAACTACTGTATATATAACCCTACAACTACTGTATAAACTGTCTACTGTATATCAACCCTATACCCACTGTATGTATACCCTACAACTACTGTATATAAACTGTCTAGTATATCAACCCTATACCCACTGTATGTATAGCCTACAACTACTGTATATAAACTGTCTACCTCCAGTATATCAACCCTATACCCACTGTATGTATACCCTACAACTACTGTATATAAACTGTCTACCTCCAGTATATCAACCCTATACCCACTGTATGTATACCCTACAACTACTGTATATAAACTGTCTACCTCCAGTATATCAACCCTATACCCACTGTATGTATACCCTACAACTACTGTATATAAACTGTCTACCTCCAGTATATCAACCCTATACCCACTGTATGTATACCCTACAACTACTGTATATAAACTGTCTACCTCCAGTATATCAACCCTATACCCACTGTATGTATACCCTACAACTACTGTATATAAACTGTCTACCTCCAGTATATCAACCCTATACCCACTGTATGTATACCCTACAACTACTGTATATAAACTGTCTACCTCCAGTATATCAACCCTATACCCACTGTATGTATACCCTACAACTACTGTATATAAACTGTCTACCTCCAGTATATCAACCCTATACCCACTGTATGTATACCCTACAACTACTGTATATAAACTGTCTACCTCCAGTATATCAACCCTATACCCACTGTATGTATACCCTACAACTACTGTATATAAACTGTCTACCTCCAGTATATCAACCCTATACCCACTGTATGTATACCCTACAACTACTGTATATAAACTGTCTACCTCCAGTATATCAACCCTATACCCACTGTATGTATACCCTACAACTACTGTATAAACTGTGTACCTCCAGTATATCAACCCTATACAAACTGTAAATGAACTGTAAACCCACTCTATATCAACCGTACACCACCTGGGCATCAATTCATTGTCTATGCTCACTCTACCTAGTTGTATATAATGTATGTAAGTGTTGTTTAAACTCTGTGGTCTGTATTATGTCGCGAAGAGTTGTTTATCATTGACAGCACGATATCACCAGGTAACATTCTGAGTATTTTGTATATCAGCACGATATCACCAGGTAACATTCTGAGTATGTTGTCTATCACCAGCAGCACCATATCACCAGGTAACATTCTGAGTATGTTGTCTAGCAGCACCATATCACCAGGTAACATTCTGAGTATGTTGTCTATCAGCACCATATCACCAGGTAACATTCTGAGTATGTTGTCTATCAGCACGATATCACCAGGTAACATTCTCAGTATGTTGTCTAGCAGCACCATATCACCAGGTAACATTCTGAGTATGTTGTCTATCACTAGCAGCACCATATCACCAGGTAACATTCTGAGTATGTTGTCTATCACTATCAGCACGATATCACCAGGTAACATTCTGAGTATGTTGTCTAGCAGCACCATATCACCAGGTAACATTCTGAGTATGTTGTCTATCAGCACCATGTCACCAGGTAAGATTCTGAGTATGTTGTCTAGCAGCACCATATCACCAGGTAACATTCTGAGTATGTTGTCTATCAGCACCATATCACCAGGTAACATTCTGAGTATGTTGTCTATCAACACCATATCACCAGGTAAGATTCTGAGTATGTTGTCTATCACTAGCAGCACCATATCACCAGGTAACATTCTGAGTATGTTGTCTATCAGCACGATATCACCAGGTAACATTCTGAGTATGTTGTCTATCAGCACCATATCACCAGGTAACATTCTGAGTATGTTGTCTATCAGCACGATATCACCAGGTAACATTCTGAGTATGTTGTCTATCACTAGCAGCACCATATCACCAGGTAACATTCTGAGTATGTTGTCTAACAGCACCATATCACCAGGTAACATTCTGAGTGTGTTGTCTATCACCAGCAGCACCATATCACCAGGTAACATTCTGAGTATGTTGTCTAGCAGCACCATATCACCAGGTAACATTCTGAGTATGTTGTCTATCAGTATCAACAGGTAACACCAGTATGTTGTCAGCACCATATCACCAGGTAACATTCTGAGTATTTTGTATATCAGCACCATATCACCAGGTAACATTCTGAGTATGTTGTCTATCACCAGCAGCACCATATCACCAGGTAACATTCTGAGTATGTTGTCTAGCAGCACCATATCACCAGGTAACACTGAGTATGTTGTCTATCAGCACCATATCACCAGGTAACATTCTGAGTATGTTGTCTATCAGCACCATATCACCAGGTAACATTCTGAGTATGTTGTCTAGCAGCACCATATCACCAGGTATCATTCTGAGTGTGTTGTCTAGCAGCACCTTATCACCAGGTATCATTCTGAGTATGTTGTCTAGCAGCACCAGATCACCAGGTAACATTCTGAGTATGTTGTCATTCTGAGTATGTTGTCTATCAGCACGATATCACCAGGTAACACTGAGTATGTTGTCTATCAGCACCATATCACCAGGTAACATTCTGAGTATGTTGTCTATCAGCACCATATCACCAGGTAACATTCTGAGTATGTTGTCTATCAGCACCATATCACCAGGTAACATTCTGAGTATGTTGTCTATAACTAGCAGCACCATATCACCAGGTAACATTCTGAGTATGTTGTCTATCACTAGCAGCACCATATCACCAGGTAACATTCTGAGTATGTTGTCTATAACTAGCAGCACCATATCACCAGGTAACATTCTGAGTATGTTGTCTATCAGCACCATATCACCAGGTAACATTCTGAGTATGTTGTCTATCAGCACCATATCACCAGGTAACATTCTGAGTATGTTGTCTATCACTAGCAGCACCATATCACCAGGTAACATTCTGAGTATGTTGTCTATCAGCACCATATCACCAGGTAACATTCTGAGTATATTGTCTATCAGCACCATATCACCAGGTAACATTCTGAGTATGTTGTCTAGCAGCACCATATCACCAGGTAACATTCTGATTCTGAATAGGGTGCCATTACAGACACTTCAGCACAATACTAAAACACTGTGACCTGGGGTTGACATTTCCCCACTCTCTCACCTTGCCATAAACCAGTCAGCCACAGAGTACATCCTAACAAGAACACATTATACAACAACACCTCTATTACTATTACATCTGGGCCCAGACACACTAACCACCTCTACTACTATTACCCCTGGGCCTAGACAGACTAACCACCTTTATTACCCCTGGGCCTAGACAGACTAACCACCTCTATTACCCCTGGGCCTAGACAGACTAACCACCTCTATTACTCCTGGGCCCAGTCACACTAACCACATCTACTACTATTACCCCTGGGCCAAGATAGACTAACCATCTCTATTACTCCTGGACATAGACAGACTAACCACCTCTATTACCCTGGGCCCAGACAGACTAACCACCTCTATTACCCCTGGGCCCAGACACACTAACCACCTCTAATACCCCTGGGCCTAGACAGACTAACCACCTCTATTACTCCTGGGCCCAGTCACACTAACCACATCTACTACTATTACCCCTGGGCCAAGATAGACTAACCACCTCTATTACTCCTGGACATAGACAGACTAACCACCTCTATTACCCCTGGGCCCAGACAGACTAACCACCTCTATTACCCCTGGGCCCAGACACACTAACCACCTCTAATACCCCTGGGCCTAGACAGACTAACCACCTCTATTACTCCTGGGCCCAGTCACACTAACCACATCTACTACTATTACCCCTGGGCCAAGATAGACTAACCACCTCTATTACTCCTGGACATAGACAGACTAACCACCTCTATTACCCCTGGGCCCAGACAGACTAACCACCTCTATTACCCCTGGGCCCAGACACACTAACCACCTCTAATACCCCTGGGACTAGACAGACTAACCAACTCTATTACCCCTGTGCCCAGACACACTAACCACCTCTATTACTATTACCCCATGGCCCAGACACACTAACCTCCTCTATTACCCCTGGGCCCAGACACACTAACCACCTCTATTACCCCTGGGCCTAGACACACTAACCATCTCTATTACCCCTGTGCCCAGACACACTAACCACCTCTATTACTCCTGGGCCCAGACAGACTAACCACCTCTTTTACCCGTGGGACCAGACAGACTAACCACCTCTATTATCCATGGGCCTAGACAGACTTACCACCTCTATTACCCCTGGGCCCAGACAGACTTACCACCTCTATTTCCCCTGGGCCCAGACAGACTTACCACCTCTATTTCCCCTGGGCCCAGACAGACTTACCACCTCTATTTCCCCTGGGCCCAGACAGACTTACCACCTCTATTACCCCTGGGCCCAGACAGACTTACCACCTCTATTACCCCTGGGCCCAGACAGACTTACCACCTCTATCTCCCCTGGGCCCAGACAGACTTACCACCTCTATCTCCCCTGGGCCCAGACAGACTTACCACCTCTATTACCCCTGGGCCCAGACAGACTTACCACCTCTATTACCCCTGGGCCCAGACAGACTAACCACCTCTATCTCCCCTGGGCCCAGACAGACTTACCACCTCTATCTCCCCTGGGCCCAGACAGACTTACCACCTCTATTACCCCTGGGCCCAGACAGACTTACCACCTCTATTTCCCCTGGGCCCAGACAGACTTACCACCTCTATTTCCCCTGGGCCTAGACAGACTTACCACCTCTATTACCCCTGGGCCCAGACAGACTTACCACCTCTATTACCCCTGGGCCCAGACAGACTTACCACCTCTATTACCCCTGGGCCCAGACAGACTTACCATCTCTATTACCCCTGGGCCCAGACAGACTTACCACCTCTATTACCCCTGGGCCCAGACAGACTTACCACCTCTATTACCCCTGGGCCCAGACAGACTTACCACCTCTATTACCCCTGGGCCCAGACAGACTTACCACCTCTATTACCCCTGGGCCCAGACAGACTTACCACCTCTATTACCCCTGGGCCCAGACAGACTTACCACCTCTATTACCCCTGGGCCCAGACAGACTTACCACCTCTATCTCCCCTGGGCCCAGACAGACTTACCACCTCTATCTCCCCTGGGCCCAGACAGACTTACCACCTCTATTACCCCTGGGCCCAGACAGACTTACCACCTCTATTACCGAGACACGTTTACTTCTTACATCACTGGGTTGTGATTCACAGGATTTTCTTGCCTCGACTGTCTCTCGGATCAACAATTGCATTGCCAGGTTTCCCAGCCCTGCAAGCAAACAACACTTCAGCCAGCCAGCCGACCAGACAGATAGCCAGCCAGCCAGCCAATCAGCCTCACACACTTGGACCAGAACTAGAAACGCTTGCTAAGTGGCAGAACAACGTTTCCACGGACAACCGGGAGAAAAGAGGGGCGGACGGAGAGGGCAGATCATCAACGACTAGACATGGGAACTCTGAGGCATGGGTCCCTGGGTTGGACAGGGCTGACTGAAGGACAGGTTATAATGTATTAGAGTCAGTCTACAGGTTATAATGTATTAGAGTCAGTCTACAGGTTATAATGTATTAGAGTCAGTCTACAGGTTATAATGTATTAGAGTCAGTCTACAGGTTATAATGTATTAGAGATGGAGGGAGGGAGAGAGACGGAGGGAAGGAGAGAGAGGAGGGAGACAGAGGAGAGAGACAGAGGGAGGGAGAGAGACAGAGGGAAGAGGGACGGAGGGAGGGAGAGACAGTGGAGGGAGGGAGAGAGACAGGGGAGGGAGGGAGGGAGGGAGGACAGTGGGAGGGAGGGAGAGAGACAGTGGGAGGGAGGGAGAGAGATAGTGGGAGGAGAGAGACAGAGGGAGGGAGGGAGGGACAGAGGGAGGGAGGGAGAGAGAGGGAGGGAGGGAGGGAGAGAGACAGAGGGAGGGACAGAGGGAGGGAGAGGACAGAGGGAGGGAGAGGGGAGGGAGAGAGACAGAGGGAGGGAGGGAGAGAGACAGAGGGAGGGAGAGACAGAGGGAGGGAGAGACAGTGGGAGGGAGGGAGGGGAGACAGTGGGAGGGAGAGAGACAGAGGGAGGGAGAGAGACAGTGGGAGGGAGGGAGGGAGACAGTGGGAGGGAGGGAGGGAGGGAGGGAGGGAGGGAGACAGAGGGAGGGAGAGAGACAGAGGGAGGGAGAGAGACAGTGGGAGGGAGGGAGAGACAGTGGGAGGGAGGGAGAGAGACAGAGGGGAGGGAGAGACAGTGGGAGGGAGGGAGAGACAGTGGGAGGGAGGGAGGGAGGGAGGGAGGGAGGGAGGGAGGGAGGGAGGGGGGAGGGAGGGAGGGAGGGAGGGAGGGAGGGAGGAGGGAGGGAGGGAGGGAGGGAGGAGGGAGGGAGAGAGACAGAGGGAGGGAGGACAGTGGGAGGAGGGACAGAGGGAGGGAGAGAGACAGTGGGAGGGAGGGAGGGGAGACAGTGGGAGGGAGAGACAGAGGGAGGGAGAGACAGTGGGAGGGAGGGAGGGACAGTGGGAGGGAGGGAGGGAGGGAGGGAGGAGGGAGGGAGGGAGGGAGGGAGGGAGGGAGAGGAGGGAGGGAGGGAGGGAGGGAGGGAGGGGGGGAGAGGGAGGGAGAGAGACAGAGGGAGGGAGAGAGACAGAGGGAGGGAGAGACAGTGGGAGGAGGGAGAGAGACAGAGGGAGGGAGAGAGACAGAGGGAGGGAGAGACAGAGGGGGGAGAGACAGTGGGAGGGAGAGAGAGACAGTGGGAAGGAGGAGAGAGACAGAGGAGGAGGAGAGAGACAGTGGGAGAGAGAGACAGAGGAGGGAGAGAGACAGAGGGAGGGAGAGACAGAGGGAGGGAGAGAGACAGTGGGAGGGAGGGAGAGAGACAGAGGGAGGGAGAGAGACAGAGGGAGGGAGAGACAGAGGGAGGGAGAGAGACAGTGGGAGGAGGGAGGGAGAGAGACAGAGGGAGGGAGAGAGACAGTGGGAGGGAGGGAGAGAGACAGAGGAGGGAGAGAGACAGTGGAGGGAGAGACAGAGGGAGGGAGAGAGACAGTGGGAGGCAGAGAGACGGAGGGAGGAGGGAGAGAGACGGAGGGAGGGAAAAAGATGGAGGGTTTTAAACATTAGCAATTTTGTAGGATGAGTGTCTAGTCTAGTCAGTCGGGAGCAAACAGAGGAGAATGCGTTTGACAGGTTGGTAAGAATTAACAGCCTACAGGAAGAGAGGTATTCAGCCCCTGTCCTCTCAGCTCAGAATGACTGGACTCAGACTGACAGCAATGCTCTGCTGTAAATCAGGGCCGGTTCAAGGCAAAAGTGACACACTTAGGACCTGCGGCCTGCTAGGGGGCCCCCACGAATACAAAAAAACAAAACAATTGTCTATTTATCACATTTTTGGGGGAACTAATTTGGGATCTAAACTTACTGTGGAGAGTAAGAATAGTAGAATAGACCAGGTGCAATTTCTAAATGTGGTTGTTCATCATCAGTTTTTTTCTCTTGTCTCTAAACCATTAAGGGAGGGGGCACTAAAATGTCTCTCCACTATTAAGGGGGGCCACTAAAATGTCTCTCCACCATTAAGGGGGGTGGCACTAAAATGTCTCTCCACCATTAAGGGGGTGGCACTAAAATGTCTCTCCACTATTAAGGGGGGACTAAATGTCTCTCCACCATTAACGGGGGGCCACTAAAATGTCTCTCCACCATTAAGGGGGGGCCACTAAAATGAGTCTCTCCACCATTAAGGGGGGGCCACTAAAATGTCTCTCCACCATTAAGGGGGGGGCACTAAAATGTTTTGTCATGAGGTGGGGGGCCCCCTAATCAAATCCCTTGTAGGGCCCTGAAAAAGGCTAGCGCCGGCCCTGCTTTAACTCTTCTTGGTAAAGTTTCACACTCTGCTAATCCTACTAAAGACTTCTGTTTTGTCCGACTCCATCTCTGCCGTTAGTGTTGACCGGGTATTCCTGGCACAAACAGACTTCTGTAACTGCAGTAGATTTGGTATGCACTAAGTCAACAGTCTCCGGACCCCCCCTACGATAGATCACCAAATGTTGTAAAGTTGCTGTCTGGCCAAAATAAACTCAGTTGTTCCCAGAATGCTCAGAGGGTGTCTCAAATGGCACCCTACTCCCATTGTAGTGCGCTAAAAATAAATACAAAAATGAAATGACTGTTTTGTTTTTTACTTGATTTGTTATCATTTAAGGCCAGGCACCATCGGGTATTTGCTCTGGATTGGAGGAATTGACAGTTACAGATGAAACAGGAAAACATTTCCTGACACCTCCAGTCAGATGCAAATCATCTTTCGTTGTGTTTGAGCTTTCGATCAGTCTACTTTCATCAGAGCATATCTCCAATAAACAATAGTGGGATTACCTGGAGATATGCTCTGACGAAGGTCGCCCGGACCGAAAACTCAATGAATATATTATTAAAGGGAATGAAATGAATGTGGATCTGACTGGAGGTGTGCCGAGACTGGCTCCTGTTTCTCCAGTTTAGCCTCCTGAACCGCTCTGGACGCGCAGTCGATTCCTCTTCTTCTATTATCTACAAATTACAAATGTTTAAAAAAACGCACCCGGCCTCCCCCTGCCGTACTTGGCCGCACCCCATTGTTACAAAAAATACTGTGGAAAAGGGGCGCAAATTGGGATAAAGCCTCAGTCTACTCTCAGTCTCTCCATCTGGCAGGCTGAGATAGTGCAGGCGGTATACAGACTGATACACAGCTCTTAATGGAGCATAATCTGATGTACTCTGTACAGGTCTTCCTGTGGAGCGTGACCCCACTAGGAGATATAATCTGATGTACTCTGTACAGGTCTTCCTGTGGAGCGTGACCCCACTAGGAGATATAATCTGATGTACTCTGTACAGGTCTTCCTGTGGAGCATGACACCTGGGGATATAATCTGATGTACTCTGTACAGGTCTTCCTGTGGAGTGTGACCCCACTAGGAGATATAATCTGATGTACTCTGTACAGGTCTTCCTGTGGAGCGTGACCCCACTAGGAGATATAATCTGATGTACTCTGTACAGGTCTTCCTGTGGAGCGTGACCCCACTAGGAGATATAATCTGATGTACTCTGTACAAGTCTTCCTGTGGAGCGTGACCCCACTAGGAGATATAATCTGATGTACTCTGTACAGGTCTTCCTGTGGAGCGTGACCCCACTAGGAGATATAATCTGATGTACTCTGTACAGGTCTTCCTGTGGAGCATGACACCTGGAGATATAATCTGATGTACTCTGTACAGGTCTTCCTGTGGAGCGTGACACCTGGAGATATAATCTGATGTACTCTGTACAGGTCTTCCTGTGGAGCGTGACCCCACTAGGAGATATAATCTGATGTACTCTGTACAGGTCTTCCTGTGGAGCATGACACCTGGAGATATAATCTGATGTACTCTGTACAGGTCTTCCTGTGGAGCGTGACACCTGGAGATATAATCTGATGTACTCTGTACAGGTCTTCCTGTGGAGCGTGACCCCACTAGGAGATATAATCTGATGTACTCTGTACAGGTCTTCCTGTGGAGCGTGACACCTGGAGATATAATCTGATGTACTCTGTACAGGTCTTCCTGTGGAGCGTGACCCCACTAGGAGATATAATCTGATGTACTCTGTACAGGTCTTCCTGTGGAGCGTGACCCCACTAGGAGATATAATCTGATGTACTCTGTACAAGTCTTCCTGTGGAGCGTGACCCCACTAGGAGATATAATCTGATGTACTCTGTACAGGTCTTCCTGTGGAGCGTGACCCCACTAGGAGATATAATCTGATGTACTCTGTACAGGTCTTCCTGTGGAGCATGACACCTGGAGATATAATCTGATGTACTCTGTACAGGTCTTCCTGTGGAGCGTGACACCTGGAGATATAATCTGATGTACTCTGTACAGGTCTTCCTGTGGAGCGTGACCCCACTAGGAGATATAATCTGATGTACTCTGTACAGGTCTTCCTGTGGAGCATGACACCTGGAGATATAATCTGATGTACTCTGTACAGGTCTTCCTGTGGAGCGTGACCCCACTAGGAGATATAATCTGATGTACTCTGTACAGGTCTTCCTGTGGAGCGTGACCCCACTAGGAGATATAATCTGATGTACTCTGTACAGGTCTTCCTGTGGAGCGTGACCCCATTAGGAGATATAATCTGATGTACTCTGTACAGGTCTTCCTGTATATCAATTTCATGTAACCACTAGTTAATGTAAACAGTAGTTAATGTAACCACTGGTTCATGTAACCACTAGTTCATGTAACCACTAGTTCATGTAACCAGTAGTTAATGTAAACAGTAGTTAATGTAACCACGAGTTAATGTAACCACAAGTTAATGTAACCACTAGTTAATGTAACCAGTAGTTAATGTAAACAGTAGTTAATGTAACCACGAGTTAATGTAACCACAAGTTAATGTAACCACTAGTTCATGTAACCAGTAGTTAATGTAAACAGTAGTTAATGTAACCACGAGTTAATGTAACCACAAGTTAATGTAACCACTAGTTCATGTAACCACTAGTTCATGTAACCAGTAGTTAATGTAAACAGTAGTTAATGTAACCACGAGTTAATGTAACCACAAGTTAATGTAACCACTAGTTCATGTAACCAGTAGTTAATGTAAACAGTAGTTAATGTAACCACGAGTTAATGTAACCACAAGTTAATGTAACCACTAGTTCATGTAACCAGTAGTTAATGTAAACAGTAGTTAATGTAAACACAAGTTAATGTAACCACTAGTTAATGTAACCACAAGTTAATGTAACCAGTAGTTAATGTAACCACTAGTTAATGTAACAATAAGTCAATGTAACCACGAGTTAATGTAACCACTAGTTAATGTAACCACTAGTTAATGTAACCACAAGTTAATGTAACCACTAGTTCATGTAACCAGTAGTTAATGTAACAATAAGTTAATGTAACCACGAGTTAATGTAACCACATGTTAATGTAACCACTAGTTAATGTAACCACTAGTTCATGTAACCACTAGTTAATGTAACCACTAGTTAATGTAACCATGAGTTAATGTAACCACTAGTTCATGTAACCACTAGTTAATGTAACAATAAGTTAATGTAACCACTAGTTAATGTAACCATGAGTTAATGTAACCACTAGTTAATGTAACCACTAGTTAATGTAACCACTAGTTAATGTAACCATGAGTTAATGTAACCACTAGTTAATGTAACCACTAGTTAATGTAAACATGAGTTAATGTAACCACTAGTTAATGTAACCACTAGTTAATGTAACAATAAGTTAATGTAACCACTAGTTCATGTAACCACTAGTTCATGTAACCACTAGTTCATGTAACCATGAGTTAATGTAACCACTAGTTCATGTAACCACTAGTTAATGTAACCACTAGTTAATGTAAACATGAGTTAATGTAACCACTAGTTCATGTAACCATGAGTTAATGTAACCACGAGTTAATGTAACCACTAGTTCATGTAACCACTGGTTCATGTAACCACTAGTTCATGTAACCACTAGTTCATGTAACCACTGGTTCATGTAACCACTAGTTCATGTAACCACTAGTTCATGTAACCACTGGTTCATGTAACCACTAGTTCATGTAACCACTAGTTCATGTAACCACTAGTTCATGTAACCACTGGTTCATGTAACCACTAGTTCATGTAACCACTAGTTCATGTAACCACGTGCAGCTTTTGTTGCACAGCTGACATTTCTAGTAGCTGTGGGCCAGGAACTAGTACACACAGACATTTCTGTTCAAATAACAATCACCCAGTTTGTTCGACCAGTCCCAAATGAAACCATATTTCCTGTTTAGTAAACTGCTTGGGACCAGAGCCCTATGGGAACTGCTTTAGGCTAACATTTGGGACACACCTTTAGTTAGACCAGTCAGTCAGTCAGTCAGCCAGTAACCAGTCAGCCAGTCAGTCAGCCAGTCATTCGGTCAGCCAGTCAGCCAGCCAGTCTGTCAGACAGCCAGTAAGTCAGTCAGCCAGCCAGCCAGTCAGTCAATCAGTCAGTCAGTCAGTCAGTCAGTCAGTCAGTCAGTCAGCCAGTAACCAGTCAGCCAGTCAGTCAGCCAGTCATTCGGTCAGCCAGTCAGCCAGCCAGTCAGTCAGACAGCCAGTAAGTCAGTCAGCCAGCCAGCCAGTCAGTCAGTCAGTCAGTCAGTCAGTCAGTCAGTCAGTCAGTCAGTCAGTCAGTCAGTCAGTCAGTCAGTAACCAGTCAGCCAGTCAGTGAGCCAGTCAACCAGTAGGTCAGTCAGCTAGCCAGTCAGCCAGCCAACCACCAGCCAGTCAGTGAGCTAGTCAGCCAGTAGGTCAGTCAGCTAGCCATCAGTCAGTCAGCCTACCACCAGCCTGTCAGCCAGTCAGCCAGTCAGTCAGTCAGCCTACCACCAGCCAGTCAGTGAGCTAGTCAGCCAGTAGGTCAGTCAGCTAGCCAGTCAGCCAGTCAGCCAATCAGCCTGCCAACCAGCCAGTCAGTCAGTCAGCCTGCCAACCAGCCAGTAGGTCAGTCAACTAGCCAGTGAGCCAGTCAGCCTGCCAACCAGCCAGTCAGTCAGTCAGCCTGCCAACCAGCCAGCCAGTCAGCCTACCACCAGCCAGTCAGTCAGCTAGCCAGTCAGTCAGTCAGCCTACCACCAGCCAGTCAGTCAGCCTGCCAACCAGCCAGTCAGCCAGTCAGCCTACCACCAGCCAGTCAGTGAGCTAGTCAGCCCTGCCAGCCAGCCAGTCAGCCTACCGGTCAGTCAGCTAGCCAGTCAGTCAGTCAGCCTACCACCAGCCAACCAGCCAGTTAGTCAGTCAGCCTACCACCAGCCAACCAGCCAGTCAGCCTGCCAACCAGCTAGTCAGCCAGTCAGTCAGCCTGCCAACCAGCCAGTCAGCCAGTCAGCCTGCCAACCAGCCAGTCAGCCAGTCAGCCTGCCAACCAGGCCAGTAGGTCAGTCAGCTAGCCAGTATGCCTGCCTGCCAACCAGCCAGTCAGTCAGTCAGTCAGCCAACCAGCCAGTCAGTCAGTCAGTCAGTCAGCCTGCCAACCAGCCAGCCAGTCAGCCTACCACCAGCCAGTCAGTCAGCCTACCACCAGCCAGTCAGTCAGCTAGCCAGTCAGTCAGTCAGCCTACCACCAGCCAACCAGCCAGTCAGTCAGTCAGCCTGCCAACCAGCCAGTCTGCCAGTCAGCTAGTCAGCCTACCACCAGCCAGTCAGTGAGCTAGTCAGCCAGTCAGTCAGTCAGCTAGCCAGTCAGTCAGTCAGCCTACCACCAGCCAACCAGCCAGTTAGTCAGTCAGCCTGCCAACCAGCCAGTCAGCCAACCACCAGCCAGTCTGTCAGTCAGCCTGCCAACCAGCTAGTCAGCCAGTCAGTCAGTCAGCCTGCCAACCAGCCAGTCAGCCAGTCAGCCTGCCAACCAGCCAGTCAGTCAGTCAGCCTGCCAACCAGCTAGTCAGCCGGTCAGTCAGTCAGCCTGCCAGCCAGTCGGTCAGTCAGTCAGTCAGTCAGCTAGCCAGTCAGCCAGTAGGTCAGTCAGCCAGCCAGTCAGTCAGCCTGCCAACCAGCCAGTCAGCACCTCCATATGCTCTCACTTACAACCCTAGCAGTAACGTGTCATTGAGGGCTGAGCTCGGTCGAAACACACCGATCAGAAGGAAACGATGTGTTGCATGCTGGGAGATTGTTAGTCAGACATTATTTTAGCTGTCTGCAACTAAAATAGTTTTTTTTTTTTGTGGGCCTCGAAAGCTTCCTTCCATGATTGGTAAAACAGAGCTGTGCCATAATCCGTGACCACAGAGGGGGCTGGGATGTTGATTACCCTAACCAACCCATACAGACCTCAACCTTTGGAATTCAACATGACATCACCGGGCAGCATCTGCCCAGGCAATAACTTCTGAGGTCTCTCTGCAGGCTAACCGTCAGCCGCCCGAGACCCAGACCAAACCAGTCTCTAATTTATTTCTCCCAGAACGGAAAACCAATTAAGAGGTGGAAGAAAAAGGAGAAAGGAAGTCCAACGTGTAATATTCCTGTCAGGCGTAATGATGACAATTATGGTAGTAATTCCTGTGTGGGGCACAGACCTGTGTTACCAAAGCAACGTGAGGACCAATAGCTGTTAGGCTAATAGTGAAGAGAAACACAGTGGTGAGAACAGGGCATCGGAACCTTATTGGGTGGGTCAGATGGTCAATAACATGTCCTGGACCTTTATAACCCAGCTGGGATCCATGTGAAAGGGGAACTGAATGCCTGAATCATTGTAATTGCATTAGTCAATGGAACAACTACTGCAGGCCTGTAAAACCAAAACCTACGGCTACTCATCAACTCACATACGTCATCAACAGAGGCATGTTTCTCTCCACCTCCACATCTAACTGGGTCCGCTTGCTAAGTTACACAGCAACCAAAAGATTAAGAGCTTTTAATTCCTCAATGACTAGCTTAATAACAGAAATCAATGGGCTTATCTAAGACAAGCTCTCTAGACACCACAGACTCTCACAACCTCACTCCAAATATAGTGTCTCTAGTCCAGCCACAGTGTCTCTAGTCCAGCCACAGTGTCTCTAGTCCAGCCACAGTGTCGCTAGTCCAGCCACAGTGTCTCTAGTCCAGCCACAGTGTCTCTGGTCCAGCCACAGTGTCTCTAGTCCACCACAGTGTCTCTGGTCCAGCCACAGTGTCTCTAGTCCAGCCACATTGTCTCTAGTCCAGCCACATTGTCTCTGGTCCAGCCACAGTGTCTCTAGTCCAGCCACAGTGTCTCTGGTCCAGCCACAGTGTCTCTAGTCCAGCCACAGTGTCTCTGGTCCAGCCACAGTGTCTCTAGTCCAGCCACATTGTCTCTAGTCCAGCCACAGTGTCTCTAGTCCAGCCACAGTGTCTCTGGTCCAGCCACAGTGTCTCTAGTCCAGCCACAGTGTCTCTAGTCCAGCCACAGTGTCTCTAGTCCAGCCACAGTGTCTCTGGTCCAGCCACAGTGTCTCTAGTCCAGCCACAGTGTCTCTAGTCCAGCCACAGTGTCTCTAGTCAGCCACATGTCTCTAGTCCAGCCACAGTGTCTCTAGTCCAGCCACAGTGTCTCTAGTCCAGCCACAGTGTCTCTAGTCCAGCCACATTGTCTCTAGTCAGCCACAGTGTCTCTAGTCCAGCCACAGTGTCTCTAGTCCAGCCACTGTGGCTGGACCAGAGACACTGTGGTTGGACCAGAGACACTGTGGCTGGACCAGAGACAATGTGGTTGGGACACTGTGGCTGGACCAGAGACACTGTGGCTGGACCAGAGACACTGTGGCTGGACTAGAGACACTGTGGTTGGACCAGAGACACTGTGGCTGGACCAGAGACAATGTGGTTGGACCAGAGACACTGTGGCTGGACCAGAGACACTGTGGCTGGACCAGAGACACTGTGGATGGACTAGAGACACTGTGGCTGGACCAGAGACACTGTGGTTGGACCAGAGACACTGTGGCTGGACTAGAGACAATGTGGCTGGACTAGAGACACTGTGGCTGGACTAGAGACAATGTGGCTGGACTAGAGACACTGTGGCTGGACTAGAGACAATGTGGCTGGACTAGAGACACTGTGGCTGGACCAGAGACACTGTGGCTGGACTAGAGACACTGTGGCTGGACTAGAGACAATGTGGCTGGACTAGAGACAATGTGGCTGGACTAGAGACACTGTGGTTGGACCAGAGACACTGTGGCTGGACCAGAGACAATGTGGTTGGACCAGAGACACTGTGGCTGGACCAGAGACACTGTGGCTGGACCAGAGACACTGTGGATGGACTAGAGACACTGTGGCTGGACCAGAGACACTGTGGTTGGACCAGAGACACTATGGCTGGACTAGAGACACTGTGGCTGGACTAGAGACACTGTGGCTGGACTAGAGACAATGTGGCTGGACTAGAGACACTGTGGCTGGACTAGAGACAATGTGGCTGGACTAGAGACACTGTGGCTGGACCAGAGACACTGTGGCTGGACTAGAGACACTGTGGCTGGACTAGAGACAATGTGGCTGGACTAGAGACAATGTGGCTGGACTAGAGACACTGTGGTTGGACCAGAGACACTGTGGCTGGACCAGAGACAATGTGGTTGGACCAGAGACACTGTGGCTGGACCAGAGACACTGTGGCTGGACCAGAGACACTGTGGATGGACTAGAGACACTGTGGCTGGACCAGAGACACTGTGGTTGGACCAGAGACACTGTGGCTGGACTAGAGACACTGTGGCTGGACTAGAGACACTGTGGCTGGACTAGAGACAATGTGGCTGGACTAGAGACACTGTGGCTGGACTAGAGACAATGTGGCTGGACTAGAGACACTGTGGCTGGACCAGAGACACTGTGGCTGGACTAGAGACACTGTGGCTGGACTAGAGACAATGTGGCTGGACTAGAGACAATGTGGCTGGACTAGAGACACTGTGGTTGGACCAGAGACACTGTGGCTGGACCAGAGACAATGTGGTTGGACCAGAGACACTGTGGCTGGACCAGAGACACTGTGGCTGGACCAGAGACACTGTGGATGGACTAGAGACACTGTGGCTGGACCAGAGACACTGTGGTTGGACCAGAGACACTGTGGTTGGACCAGAGACACTGTGGCTGGACTAGAGACACTGTGGCTGGACTAGAGACACTGTGGCTGGACTAGAGACACTGTGGCTGGACTAGAGACACTGTGGCTGGACTAGAGACAATGTGGCTGGACTAGAGACACTGTGGCTGGACTAGAGACAATGTGGCTGGACTAGAGACACTGTGGCTGGACCAGAGACACTGTGGCTGGACTAGAGACACTGTGGCTGGACTAGAGACAATGTGGCTGGACTAGAGACAATGTGGCTGGACTAGAGACAATGTGGCTGGACTAGAGACACTGTGGCTGGACTAGAGACACTGTGGCTGGACTAGAGACACTGTGGCTGGACTAGAGACAATGTGGCTGGACTAGAGACACTGTGGCTGGACTAGAGACAATGTGGCTGGACTAGAGACACTGTGGCTGGACCAGAGACACTGTGGCTGGACCAGAGACACTGTGGCTGGACCAGAGACACTGTGGCTGGACGAGAGACACTGTGGCTGGACCAGAGACACTGTGCCTGGACTAGAGACAATGTGGCTAGACCAGAGACACTGTGGCTGGACCAGAGACACTGTGGCTGGACTAGAGACACTGTGGCTGGACTAGAGACACTGTGGCTGGACTAGAGACAATGTGGCTGGACTAGAGACACTGTGGCTGGACTAGAGACAATGTGGCTGGACTAGAGACACTGTGGCTGGACCAGAGACACTGTGGCTGGACTAGAGACACTGTGGCTGGACTAGAGACAATGTGGCTGGACTAGAGACAATGTGGCTGGACTAGAGACAATGTGGCTGGACTAGAGACACTGTGGCTGGACTAGAGACACTGTGGCTGGACTAGAGACACTGTGGCTGGACTAGAGACAATGTGGCTGGACTAGAGACACTGTGGCTGGACTAGAGACAATGTGGCTGGACTAGAGACACTGTGGCTGGACCAGAGACACTGTGGCTGGACTAGAGACACTATGGCTGGACTAGAGACAATGTGGCTGGACTAGAGACAATGTGGCTGGACTAGAGACAATGTGGCTGGACTAGAGACAATGTGGCTGGACTAGAGACACTGTGGCTGGACTAGAGACACTGTGGCTAGACCAGAGAAGAAGGAGAAGGAGAAGGTGTAGGAGAGGAGGAGAAGTAGAAGGAGTAGGAGGAGAAGGAGAAGGAGTAGGAGAGGAGGAGAAGGAGAAGAGAGAGGAAAACAAGGAGAGGATGAGAAGGAGAGGATGATAAGGAGAGGAGGGGAAGGAGCGGAGGAGAAGGAGTAGGAGAGGAGGAGGAGAGGAGGGGAAAAAGGAGAGGAAGACAAGGAGAAGAGAAGAAGGAGAGGAGAAGAAGAGGAGGAGAAGAAGAGGAGGGGAATGAGTGTGGGAGAAGAAGATGAGCATTTTTATACAGTAAACACATTGCCTCTACAACCCCATCACTTAAATGTAATGCTACATACTGCCCATCTGTCATTCAGGCGTTTGCCACCTGGCTTTGGGACCATGGGAATGCCCTGCTTGTTATTGTGTGAATCATATCATATTTGATGGTTGACTGAAGAATGCCACAAACACAACACCAACAACAAAAACAGAAGGCCAAACACATCTGTTTATAGAGAAGGAGCACTTGAATCAAGGTTGCGGCTATAAGTGACAATGTTCCAAGAAAGCAATTGTAGGCTACGCCTGCCAGCTAAGTTTGATAGCACTAGGCTGGTATTACAGCCCAGAGTCATTATACACCATAGAATGTATGGCTGGCTGTTACACACCATAGAATGTATGGCAGGCTGGTATTACAGCCCAAAGTCATTATACACCATAGAATGTATGGCTGGCTGTTACACACCATAGAATGTATGGCAGGCTGGTATTACAGCCCAGAGTCATTATACACCATAGAATGTATGGCTGGCTGGTATTACAGCCCAGAGTCATTATACACCATAGAATGTATGGCTGGCTGGTATTACAGCCCAGAGTCATTATACACCATAGAATGAATGGCTGGCTGGTAATTGCAGCCCAGAGTCATTATACACCATAGAATGTATGGCTGGCTGGTATTACAGCCCAGAGTCATTATACACCATAGAATGTATGGCTGGCTGGTATTACAGCCCAGACTCATTATACACCATAGAATGTATGGCTGGCTGGTATTACAGCCCAGACTCATTATACACCATAGAATGTATGGCTGGCTGGTATTACAGCCCAGAGTCATTATACACCATAGAATGTATGGCTGGCTGGTATTACAGCCCAGAGTCATCATACACCATAGAATGTATGGCTGGCTGGTATTACAGCCCAGAGTCATCATACACCATAGAATGTATGGCTGGCTGGTATTACAGCCCAGAGTCATTATACACCATAGAATGAATGGCTGGCTGGTATTACAGCCCAGAGTCATTATACACCATAGAATGTATGGCTGGCTGGTATTACAGCCCAGAGTCATTATACACCATAGAATGTATGGCTGGCTGGTATTACAGCCCAGAGTCATCATACACCATAGAATGTATGGCTGGCTGGTATTACAGCCCAGAGTCATTATACACCATAGAATGTATGGCTGGCTGGTATTACAGCCCAGAGTCATTATACACCATAGAATGAATGGCTGGCTGATATTGCAGCCCAGAGTCATTATACACCATAGAATGTATGGCTGGCTGGTATTACAGCCCAGAGTCATTATACACCATAGAATGTATGGCTGGCTGGTATTACAGCCCAGAGTCATCATACACCATAGAATGTATGGCTGGCTGGTATTACAGCCCAGAGTCATCATACACCATAGAATGTATGGCTGGCTGGTATTACAGCCCAGAGTCATTATACACCATAGAATGAATGGCTGGCTGGTATTACAGCCCAGAGTCATTATACACCATAGAATGTATGGCTGGCTGGTATTACAGCCCAGAGTCATCATACACCATAGAATGTATGGCTGGCTGGTATTACAGCCCAGAGTCATTATACACCATAGAATGTATGGCTGGCTGGTATTACAGCCCAGAGTCATTATACACCATAGAATGAATGGCTGGCTGATATTGCAGCCCAGAGTCATTATACACCATAGAATGTATGGCTGGCTGGTATTACAGCCCAGAGTCATTATACACCATAGAATGTATGGCTGGCTGGTATTACAGCCCAGAGTCATCATACACCATAGAATGTATGGCTGGCTGGTATTACAGCCCAGAGTCATTATACACCATAGAATGTATGGCTGGCTGGTATTAGAGCCCAGACTCATTATACACCATACAATGTATGGCTGGCTGGTATTATAGCCCAGAGTCATTATACACCATAGAATGTATGGCTGGCTGTTACACACCATAGAATGAATGGCAGGCTGGTATTACAGCCCAGAGTCATTATACACCATAGAATGTATGGCTGGCTGGTATTACAGCCCAGACTCATTATACACCATAGAATGTATGGCTGGCTGTTACACACCATAGAATGAATGGCTGGCTGGTGTTACAGCCCAAAGTCTGTTATACAACATAGAATGTATGAGTGGATTTAAGGTGGAGTTTCCTGTGCGAAAGTGTTCATAGAAGTCTGTGTCCCAAAAGGCACCATATGAAGTGCACATCTGTTTCGGTTAAAAGTAGTCCACCGTTTAGGAAATACACTCTACAAACACAAATGTATGTGGACACCCCTTCAAATTAGTGGATTCGGGCTATTTCAGCCACACCCATTGCTGACACGTGTATAAAATCCAGCACACAGGCATGCAATCTCCATAGACAAACATTGGCAGTAGAATGGTCTGTACTGAAGAGCTCAGTGATTTCAAAAACGTGTCACCGTCATAGGATGCCACCGTTCAAACAACTCAGATCATCAAATTTCTGTCCTGCTTGGACTGCCCCGCTCAACTGTAAGTGCTAAGATCACCATGCGCAATGCCAAGCGTCGACTGGAGTGGTGTAAAGCCCACCGCCATTGGACTCTGGAGCAGTGGAAACACGTTCTCTGGAGTGATGAATCACGATTCACCATCTGGCAGTCCGGCAGACGAATCTGGGTTTGACGGTTGCCAGGAGTGCTCCACCTGCCCCAAATGCATAGTGCCAACTGTAATGTTTGGTGGAGGAGGAATAATGGTCTGTGGCTGTTTTTCATGGTTCATGCTAGGCCCCTTAGTTCCAGTGAATGGAAATCTTAAATCTACAGCACATAATGACATTCTAGATGATTCTGTGCTTCCAAATTTGTGCCAACAGTTTGGGGAAGGCCCTTTCCTGTTTCAGCATGACAATGCCCCCGTGCACAAAGCGAAGCCAATGCAGAAATGGTTTGTCGAGATCGGTGTGGAAGAACTTGACTGACCTGCACAGAGCCCTGACCTCAACCCCTTCGAACACCTTTGTGATGAATTGGAATGCTGAAAGGCCAGCCAGTCCTAATCACCCAACATCATTACCCGACCTCGCTAATGCTTGTGGCTGAATGGAAGCAAGTCCCAGCAGCAATGTTCCAACATTTAGTGGAAAGCCTTCCCAGAAGAGTGGAGGCTGTTATAGCAGCAAAGAGGGGACCAACTCCATATTAAAGACTTCCCAGAAGAGAGGAGGCTGTTATAGCAGCAAAGGGGGACCAACTTCATATTAATGACTTCCCAGAAGAGTGGAGGCTGTTATAGCAGCAAAGGGGGGACCAACTCCATATTAATGACTTCCCAGAAGAGTGGAGGCTGTTATAGCAGCAAAGAGGGGACCAACTCCATATTAAAGACTTCCCAGAAGAGAGGAGGCTGTTATAGCAGCAAAGGGGGGACCAACTTCATATTAATGACTTCCCAGAAGAGTGGAGGCTGTTATAGCAGCAAAGCGGGGACCAACTCCATATTAATGACTTCCCAGAAGAGTGGAGGCTGTTATAGCAGCATAGGGGGGACCAACTCCATATTAAAGTCTTCCCAGAAGAGTGGAGGCTGTTATAGCAGCAAAGGTGGGACCAACTCCATATTAATGCCCATGATTTTGGAATGAGATGTACAACGAGCAGTTCTCCACATACGTTTCAAATCAAATCAAATGTATTTGTCACATACACATAGTTAGCAGATGTTAATGCGAGTGCAGCGAAATGCTTGTGCTTCTAGTTCTGACCATGCAGTAATATCTAACAAGCAATATAACCTAACAAATTTCGCAACAACTACCTTATACACACAAGTGTAAAGGAATGAATAAGAATATGTACATAAAAATATATGAATGAGTGATGGCCGAACGGCATAGGCAAGATGCAGCAGGTGGTATAGAGTACAGTATATACATATTAGATGAGTAATGTAGTGTATGTAAACATTATATAAAGTGGCATTGTTTAAAGTGGCTAGTGATACATTACATCAAGATGGCAAGATGCAGCAGGTGGTATAGAGTACACTATATACATATTAGATGAGTAATGTAGTGTATGTAAACATTATATAAAGTGGCATTGTTTAAAGTGGCTAGTGATACATTACATCAAGATGGCAAGATGCAGCAGGTGGTATAGAGTACACTATATACATATTAGATGAGTAATGTAGTGTATGTAAACATTATATAAAGTGGCATTGTTTAAAGTGGCTAGTGATACATTACATCAAGATGGCAAGATGCAGTAGATGGTATAGAGTACACTATATACATATTAGATGAGTAATGTAGTGTATGTAAACATTATATAAAGTGGCATTGTTTAAAGTGGCTAGTGATACATTACATCAAGATGGCAAGATGCAGCAGGTGGTATAGAGTACACTATATACATATTAGATGAGTAATGTAGTGTATGTAAACATTATATAAAGTGGCATTGTTTAAAGTGGCTAGTGATACATTACATCAAGATGGCAAGATGCAGCAGGTGGTATAGAGTACACTATATACATATTAGATGAGTAATGTAGTGTATGTAAACATTATATAAAGTGGCATTGTTTAAAGTGGCTAGTGATACATTACATCAAGATGGCAAGATGCAGCAGATGGTATCGAGTACAGTATATACATATTAGATGAGTAATGTAGTGTATGTAAACATTATATAAAGTGGCATTGTTTAAAGTGGCTAGTGATACATTACATCAAGATGGCAAGATGCAGCAGGTGGTATAGAGTACAGTATATACATATGAGATGAGTAATGTAGTGTTTAGTCATAATGTAGTGTTTAGCTAGGTAGCCAGCTAGAAAACGTAGCTACCCACAATGATACCAAATTCCCTAAACAAACTGCACTATCAACTTAGGGATTGAGTGAAGATTAACTTAGAAATGTGGTATTACAACGAGAACGCGATTGGTCGACAGTCTGCTGGGCGTGGGGTGTTATAGGTTCCTTCATTCACTAGATTTCCATCTCCTGTGTATAATATCTCTGGCAACGGCACAATGCATCTGGGACTAAAGAGGCAGACAAATCTGCTAGACACTCCATTAATTACTCATTTCTCGTGGTGGCAATATCGCAAAAATAGGATCAATGGCTCGATGGAGAGAAGACATCCTCATTGGCCAGTATTGAAATTTGACAGGATAGAAGACATCCTCATTGGCCAGTATTGAAATCTGACAGGATAGAAGACATCCTCATTGGATAGAAGACATCCTCATTGGATAGAAGACATCCTCATTGGATAGAAGACATCCTCATTGGCCAGTATTGAAATCTGACAGGATAGAAGATATCCTCATTGGCTAGTATTGATATCTGACAGGATAGAAGACATCCTCATTGGCCAGTATTGAAATCTGACAGGATAGAAGACATCCTCATTGGATAGAAGACATCCTCATTGGCCAGTATTGAAATCTGACAGGATAGAAGACATCCTCATTGGATAGAAGACATCCTCATTGGCCAGTATTGAAATCTGACAGGATAGAAGACATCCTCATTGGCCAGTATTGAAATTTGACAGGATAGAAGATATCCTCATTGGCTAGTATTGATATCTGACAGGATAGAAGATATCCTCATTGGCCACTATTGAAATTTGACAGGATAGAAGACATCCTCATTGGATAGAAGACATCATCATTGGATAGAAGACATCCTCATTGGATAGAAGACATCCTCATTGGAGAGAAGACATCCTCATTGGAGAGAAGACATCCTCATTGGATAGAAGACATCCTCATTGGAGAGAAGACATCCTCATTGGCCAGTATTGATATCTGACAGGATAGAAGACATCCTCATTGGCCAGTATTGAAATCTGACAGGATAGAAGACATCCTCATTGGCCAGTATTGATATCTGACAGGATAGAAGACATCCTCATTGGCCAGTATTGAAATTTGACAGGATAGAAGACATCCTCATTGGCCAGTATTGAAATCTGACAGTATAGAAGACATCCTCATTGGATAGAAGACATCCTCATTGGAGAGAAGACATCCTCATTGGATAGAAGACATCCTCATTGGAGAGAAGACATCCTCATTGGATAGAAGACATCCTCATTGGAGAGAAGACATCCTCATTGGAGAGAAGACATCCTCATTGGATAGAAGACATCCTCATTGGATAGAAGACATCCTCATTGGCCAGTATTGAAATTTGACAGGATAGAAGATATCCTCATTGGCCAATATTGAAATCTGACAGGATAGAAGACATCCTCATTGGCCAGTATTGAAATCTGACAGTATAGAAGACATCCTCATTGGATAGAAGACATCCTCATTGGAGAGAAGACATCCTCATTGGATAGAAGACATCCTCATTGGAGAGAAGACATCCTCATTGGAGAGAAGACATCCTCATTGGATAGAAGACATCCTCATTGGAGAGAAGACATCCTCATTGGCCAGTATTGATATCTGACAGGATAGAAGACATCCTCATTGGCCAGTATTGAAATCTGACAGGATAGAAGACATCCTCATTGGCCAGTATTGATATCTGACAGGATAGAAGACATCCTCATTGGCCAGTATTGAAATTTGACAGGATAGAAGACATCCTCATTGGCCAGTATTGATATCTGACAGGATAGAAGACATCCTCATTGGCCAGTATTGAAATTTGACAGGATAGAAGACATCCTCATTGGCCAGTATTGAAATCTGACAGTATAGAAGACATCCTCATTGGATAGAAGACATCCTCATTGGAGAGAAGACATCCTCATTGGATAGAAGACATCCTCATTGGATAGAAGACATCCTCATTGGCCAGTATTGAAATTTGACAGGATAGAAGACATCCTCATTGGCCAGTATTGAAATCTGACAGTATAGAAGACATCCTCATTGGATAGAAGACATCCTCATTGGAGAGAAGACATCCTCATTGGAGAGAAGACATCCTCATTGGATAGAAGACATCCTCATTGGATAGAAGACATCCTCATTGGCCAGTATTGAAATTTGACAGGATAGAAGATATCCTCATTGGCCAATATTGAAATCTGACAGGATAGAAGACATCCTCATTGGCCAGTATTGAAATCTGACAGTATAGAAGACATCCTCATTGGATAGAAGACATCCTCATTGGAGAGAAGACATCCTCATTGGATAGAAGACATCCTCATTGGAGAGAAGACATCCTCATTGGCCAATATTGAAATCTGACAGGATAGAAGACATCCTCATTGGCCAGTATTGAAATCTGACAGGATAGAAGACATCCTCATTGGCCAGTATTGAAATCTGACAGTATAGAAGACATCCTCATTGGATAGAAGACATCCTCATTGGCCAGTATTGAAATTTGACAGGATAGAAGACATCCTCATTGGCCAGTGTTGAAATCTGACAGGATAGATGTTGTAAGTTGTATTTATATGAATTTCTAGTGAGAGGAACTTTATCACAGTGCTACGTCATACCGGACGGATTTCTGCCTGCTTGAAAGCCAAGTCAATGCAGAAAACATGAAATGGCCCCTGGGGATTGATAGAACATGACTTAGAGATGCACAAAAACATGAAATGGCCCCCGGGGATTGATAGAACATGACTTAGAGATGCACAAAACATGAAATGGCTCCCGGGGATTGATAGAACATGACTTAGAGATGCACAAAACATGAAATGGCCCCTGGGGATTGATAGAACATGACTTAGAGATGCACAAAAACAATATAACATAAAAAATGGGTGAACCTTTCCTTTAAGGTCAGGGTTAGGCATTAGGGTTAGCAGTGCGGTTAAGGTTAGTGTTAAGGTTAGGTTTTAAAATCAGATTGTATGACTTGTGGCTGTGCCGGCTAGTGACCACTCTGCAGAGCTAACTCCAGGGAAAAAATTCAGGACAACAAAATGCCAACCTGATGCTTTTTACTAAACAGTACGTGTTAAATAGTGCGTAGTACGATTAGCACACAGTATGTGGTTTAAATCAGTAGTAATACTGTAATGAGATTACATAGTTCCTGTCAAACTCCAAACTCACTCCACACAGTTGTCACTGACTAGTTGGATATTAATCTCCCACTGAACAAACCATTTCTGTACTTACAGTATTCTTTATAAATTCTTATAAATTCGCCCACAAAACAGATCCAAATATTTACTAAATAAACTAAAGTAAACAATTCAAAATAAATTAAAAGTAACACAATAAAATTTAAATAATGAGGCTTTATACAGGGGGTAGTCTGTACATAGCCTTATTATCTATGACTTGGGTGACTGTAGTCTTTAAACACATTATAGGGCCTTCTTCTGACACCGCCTGGTATAGAGGTCCTGGATGGCAGGAAGCTTGGCCCCAGTGATGTACTGGGCTGTACACACCACCACCTAGTATATAGGTCCTGGATGGCAGGAAGCTTGGCCCCAGTGATGTACTGGGCTGTACACACCAACACATGGTATAGAGGTCCTGGATGGCAGGAAGCTTGGCCCCAGTGATGTACTGGGCTGTACACACCAACACATGGTATAGAGGTCCTGGATGGCAGGAAGCTTGGCCCCAGTGATGTACTGGGCTGTACACACCACCACATGGTATATAGGTCTTGGATGGCAGGAAGCTTGGCCCCAAAGGTTGTATTGGGCCGCACGCACTCCTCTCTGTAGTGCCTTACGGTCGGACGCCGAGCAGTCGCCATACCAGGCAGTGATGTAACCAGTCAGGATGCTCTCGATGGTGCAGCTGTAGAACCTTTTTGAGGATCTGAGGACCCATGCCTCATCTTTTCAGTCTCCTGAGGGGGAATAGGTTTTGTCGTGCCCTCTTCACAACTGTCTTGGTATGTTTGGACGATGATAGTTTGTTGATGTGGACACCAAGGAACTTGAAGCTCTCAACCTGCTCCACTACAGCCCTGTCGATGTTAATGGGGGCGTGTTCAGCCCTCCTTTTCCTCATTCCTATAGGCTGTCTCATCGTTGTCGGTGATCAGTCCTACCACTGTTGTGTCATCAGCTAACTGTATGATGGTGTTGGAGTTGTGCTTGGCCACGCAGCGGTGGGTGAACAGAGAGTACAAGAGGGGACTAAGCACACACCCCTGCTGGGCCCCTGTGTTGAGGTTCAGTGTGGTTCAGTGAGTCCAGAATCTAGTTGCAGAGGGAGCTGTCCAGTCAAGTGCTTGGAGAGCTCTGTGGTGTTGAACGCTGAGCTGTAGTCGATGAACAACATTCTAACATAGATATTCCTCTTGTTCAGGCGGGAGAGGGCAGTGTGGAGTGCAATTGAGATCGCATCATCTGTAGATCTGTTGGGGCAGTATGCGAATTGGAGTGGGTCTAGGGTGTCCGGGAGGATGGATTTAATGTGTACCATGACTTTTAAATCACTTCATGATTATAGATGTGAGTGCTACAGGGTGGTAGTCATTGTGGTTAGTTCTTGGCAAACAGGAATGATGTTGGTGAGTTTGAATCATGTGGGGATTACAGGCTAGGACAAGTAGAGGTTAAAAATGACCTTGACGATGCCTGGCAGCTGTCCTGCGCTTTGAGAAACGTGCCCTGGAATACCGTCCAGCCCAGCGGCCTTGAGAGTGTTGAACAAATTAAAAACCTTACTCAAATCGGCCTGGGAGAGAAAGACCACCCAGCCTTCTGGCTCGGTAGGGGTCCTGACGGCTCTACGTTGATTTGGTTGAGTTCGTCTGGTAGAGAGGCATTATTGGACAGATAATGGCTTGGTCTTCCTTTGTAATCCATAATGGACTGCAGGCCCTGACACATGGAGCGCTGGAGTCGGTGCAATAGAATTCCACCTTGCTCCTATATTGTCCTTTTTGCCTGTTTGATGTCTCTGTGGAGGTTGTAGCTGGACTTTTTAATATGTATTCATGTCCTCAGCCGTAACCTCGGGTTGGCTACGATAGCCCTGTGTACTACGGGAGCTCCGTCCTTTAGTTTGTGATAATCCAGGGCTTTAATTGGGTAAGTAGTGGACCTTCACTTTGCCGATACATTTTCTGATAAGGGCGATGCTATTGGTGGAGGTCTTGGAACATATTCCAGTCAGCACTGGTCAAAGCAGTCCTGCGGCTTAGCTTCCGCTTCAGAGGACCCTTTATCTACGTCGATCGTCACTGGTACTTCCTGTTTGAGTATAGTCATGATCTGATTTGCCGAAGGGAGGACAAGGGAGGGCCTTGTGTGCTTGCTTGTGGGTTTAAGTAACAATGGTCTGGGACTTTATCACCCCCTAGTGGTGAAGGAGACGCGTTGACAGAAGTTGGGCATCACGTGTCTTAGTGGCGCAGAATTAAAAATCACCGGCAACAAGAGAAGCAGCTTCCGGATGCATGGTTTTCTGCTTGATTATAGCCTCGTACATCTCGTTGAGTGCCAGCTTATTGTTGTTGTCCTGAGGTGGAATATACAGTACACAGCAGTCACAAAAACAGATTAAAACTCTCTCGGAGGTAGAAGGGTCGGGAATTAGATCTCGCCCCCCACTCCATCATACCAAATGATAGGGGATACATTTAGTTAGGGCTCCTCCCACTCCATCATACCAAATGATAGGGGATACATTTAGTTAGGGCTCCTCCCACTCCATCATACCAAATGATAGGGGATACATTTAGTTAGAGCTCCTCCCACTCCATCATACCAAATGATAGGGGATACATTTAGTTAGAGCTCCCCCCCCCCCCACTCCATCATACCAAATGATAGGGGATACATTTAGTTAGAGCTCCTCCCACTCCATCATACCAAATGATAGGGGATACATTTAGTTAGAGCTCCTCCCACTCCATCATACCAAATGATAGCATCATTAGGGGATACATTTAGTTAGCTCCTCCCACTCCATCATACCAAATGATAGGGGATACATTTAGTTAGAGCTCCTCCCACTCCATCATACCAAATGATAGGGGATACATTTAGTTAGGGCTCCTCCCACTCCATCATACCAAATGATAGGGGATACATTTAGTTAGAGCTCCTCCCACTCCATCATACCAAATGATAGGGGATACATTTAGTTAGGGCTCCTCCCACTCCATCATACCAAATGATAGGGGATACATTTAGTTAGGGCTCCTCCCACTCCATCATACCAAATGATAGGGGATACATTTAGTTAGGGCTCCTCCCACTCCATCATACCAAATGATAGGGGATACATTTAGTTAGGGCTCCTCCCACTCCATCATACCAAATGATAGGGGATACATTTAGTTAGAGCTCCCCCCCCCCCCCCCACTCCATCATACCAAATGATAGGGGATACATTTAGTTAGAGCTCCTCCCACTCCATCATACCAAATGATAGGGGATACATTTAGTTAGAGCTCCTCCCACTCCATCATACCAAATGATAGGGGATACATTTAGTTAGAGCTCCTCCCACTCCATCATACCAAATGATAGGGGATACATTTAGTTAGAGCTCCTCCCACTCCATCATACCAAATGATAGGGGATACATTTAGTTAGGGCTCCTCCCACTCCATCATACCAAATGATAGGGGATACATTTAGTTAGAGCTCCTCCCACTCCATCATACCAAATGATAGGGGATACATTTAGTTAGAGCTCCCCCTCCATCATACCAAATGATAGGGGATACATTTAGTTAGAGCTCCTCCCACTCCATCATACCAAATGATAGGGGATACATTTAGTTAGAGCTCCTCCCACTCCATCATACCAAATGATAGGGGATACATTTAGTTTCCTCCATCATACCAAATGATAGGGGATACATTTAGTTAGGGCTCCTCCCACTCCATCATACCAAATGATAGGGGATACATTTATTAGGGCTCCTCCCACTCCATCATACCAAATGATAGGGGATACATTTAGTTAGGGCTCCTCCCACTCCATCATACCAAATGATAGGGGATACATTAAAATAGTAAAGATAATCAACAAAAAAGCAAAGTTGTACCAGAGGGAATTGACATGAACTGAACCTGGTTACTGAATCGTTTAACAATTACATCCTCCCCCTTTTCCTTTTCCTCCCTTCCTCCATCTGTCATCCACCCACTCCAGCCATTCTTCATGGTTTATCCTCCAGGAGGAAAGAGGGGGGGGGTCAGTACAGCATCAACACACACACACACACACACACACACACACACACACACACACACACACACACACACACACACACACACACACACACACACACACACACACACACACACACACACACACACACACACACCAGACGCCAGTTCATTCTGTTCACTTGGTCCTCTACAGCTGTTCAGCACCCAACATCCTGACAGAGAGAGTAGAGAACAGGGATAGTAGAGAACAGAGATAGTAGAGAGTAGACTAGAGAACAGAGAGAGTAGAGGACAGAGAGAGTAGAGAGTAGTCTAGAGAACAGAGAGAGTAGAGAACAGAGAGAGTAGAGAACAGAGAGAGTAGAGAACAGAGAGAGTAGAGAACAGAGATAGTAGAGAGTAGACTAGAGAACAGAGAGAGTAGAGAACAGAGAGAGTAGAGAGTAGTCTAGAGAACAGAGAGAGTAGAGAACAGAGAGTGTAGAGAACAGAGAGAGTAGAGAACAGAGAGAGTAGAGAGTAGACTAGAGAACAGAGAGAGTAGAGAACAGAGAGAGTAGAGAGTAGTCTAGAGAACAGAGAGAGTAGAGAGTAGTCTAGAGAACAGAGATAGTAGAGAACAGAGAGTAGAGAGTAGTCTAGAGAACAGAGAGTAGAGAGTAGTCTAGAGAACAGAGAGAGTAGAGAGTAGTCTAGAGAACAGAGAGTAGAGAGTAGTCTAGAGAACAGAGAGAGTAGAGAGTAGTCTAGAGAACAGAGAGTAGAGAGTAGTCTAGAGAACAGAGAGAGTAGAGAGTAGTCTAGAGAACAGAGAGAGTAGAGAGTAGTCTAGAGAACAGAGAGAGTAGAGAGTAGTCTAGAGAACAGAGAGAGTAGAGAGTAGTCTAGAGAACAGAGATAGTAGAGAACAGAGAGTAGAGAGTAGTCTAGAGAACAGAGATAGTAGAGAACAGAGAGAGTATAAAGTAGTCTAGAGAACAGAGAGAGTAGAGAGTAGCCTAGAGAACAGAGAGAGTAGAGAGTACCCTAGGGAACAGAGAGAGTAGAGAGTAGCCTAGGGAACAGAGAGAGTAGAGAGTAGCCTAGAGAACAGAGAGGGGAGAGAGTAGCCTAGAGAACAGAGAGAGTAGAGAACAGAGAGAGTAGAGATTAGCCTAGAGAACAGAGAGAGTAGAGAGTAGCCTAGAGAACAGAGATAGTAGATAACAGAGAGAGTAGCCTAGAGAACAGGGAAAGTAGAGAACAGAGAGAGTAGAGAACAGAGAGAGTAGAGAGTAGCCTAGAGAACAGAGAGAGTAGAGTAGCCTCAAGAAAAGAGGGAGTAGAGAACAGAGGGAGTAGAGAACAGAGATAGTAGAGAACAGAGAGAGTAGAGAGTAGCCTAGAGAACAGAGAGAGTAGAGAACAGAGAGAGTAGAGAACAGATATAGTAGAGAACAGAGAGAGTAGAGTAGCCTAGAGAACAGAGAGAGTAGAGAACAGATATAGTAGAGAACAGAGAGAGTAGAGAGTAGCCTAGAGAACAGAGAGAGTAGAGAACAGAGAAAGTAGCCTAGAGAGAACTGAGAGAGAAGAGTAGCCTAGAGAACAGAGAGAGTAGAGAACAGAGAGAGTAGAGAACAGAGAGAGTAGAGAACAGAGAGAGTAGAGTAGCCTAGAGAACAGAGAGAGTAGAGAACAGATATAGTAGAGAACAGAGAGAGTAGAGTAGCCTAGAGAACAGAGAGAGTAGAGAACAGATATAGTAGAGAACAGAGAGAGTAGAGAACAGAGAAAGTAGCCTAGAGAGAACTGAGAGAGAAGAGAACAGAGAGAGTAGAGAACAGAGAGAGTAGAGAGTAGCCTAGAGAACAGAGAGAGTAGAGAACAGATATAGTAGAGAACAGAGAGAGTAGAGAACAGAGAAAGTAGAGAGTAGCCTAGAGAACAGAGAGAGTAGAGAACAGAGAGTACAT
>NW_025746823.1:70000-85507 GCF_021184085.1 Oncorhynchus gorbuscha
GTGGGAACCCAGCTGCTGTAGTAGTGAGGGGAGGTGGGAACCCAGCTGCTGTAGTAGTGAGGGGGGAGGTGGGAACCCAGCTGCTGTAGTAGTGAGGGGAGGTGGGAACCCAGCTGCTGTAGTAGTGAGGGGAGGTGGGAACCCAGCTGCTGTAGTAGTGAGGGGAGATGGGAACCCAGCTGCTGTAGTAGTGAGGGGAGGTGAGAACCCAGCTGCTGTAGTAGTGAGGGGAGGTGGGAACCCAGCTGCTGTAGTAGTGAGGAGGAGGTGGGAACCCAGCTGCTGTAGTAGTGAGGGGAGGTGGGAACCCAGCTGCTGTAGTAGTGAGGGGAGGTGGGAACCCAGCTGCTGTAGTAGTGAGGGAGGTGGGAACCAAGCTGCTGTAGTAGTGAGGGGGAGATGGGAACCCAGCTGCTGTAGTAGTGAGGGGAGGTGGGAACCCAGCTGCTGTAGTAGTGAGGGGAGGTGGGAACCCAGCTGCTGTAGTAGTGAGGGGAGGTGGGAACCCAGCTGCTGTAGTAGTGAGGGGAGGTGGGAACCAAGCTGCTGTAGTAGTGAGGGGGGAGATGGGAACCCAGCTGCTGTAGTAGTGAGGGGAGGTGGGAACCCAGCTGTTCTATTTATTTTTATTTATTTATTTCTATTTATTTTTATTTATTTATTTTTATTTATTTATTTTTATTTATTTATTTTTATTTATTTATTTTTATTTATTTATTTTTATTTATTTATTTTTATTTATTTACGCCCGATGGCAAAATGTTTAGAATTGCAGGAAATGAAATGTAAAATGTAAATGTTTCTCTCCACAGCCGCGAGGTCGAGGGTCCGCAACCAAATCTCACTAAACGCCCCCAAAAGGCTAGCATGGCCTGCTATGATGTTATAGGATCAAATTATTAGGTGGGTAGGAAATCAGGGGTGGTGTGGGGGTCAGGGTAACCTCATGCCCAGACTTAATCGCTACCAGGCTGGTGGACGAGATTAGGGTTGGTGCAGCCGGAGTGAGGGTTGAACCAGTGATCACTATGGAAGGGATTTGACCTTTTATTTGACCTTTATTTAACTAGCCAAGTCAGTTAAGAACAAATTCTTATTTTCAATGACGGCCTAGGAACAGTGGGTTAACTGCCTGTTCAGGGGCAGAACGACAGATTTGTACCTTGTCAGCTCTGGGATTTGAACTTGCAACTTGTTACTAGTCCAACCACTAGGCTACCCTGCCGCCCACTGTTACCTGTGCCATAAGGGTCCAGACCCCTAGGCAGAAGATTGTTGTTCAGTCACATACAGAGTCCGTTGAATTAGGACTATTCTACTAATTCCAACAGAGTGGCCTTGTCATTCGGTAGCACAACATTATAGCACCAAAACAGTGAGTCTACAGATTAACCCAATAATCACAAACTCGTGAGAAAACACACTGAAACTAATACAGGCAAGTGAAAAGTTTGTTTTTAAAACGCTAACAGGAGACTTCTATATAAGACTTATTGGCCTGGTAAAGCGTAACTTTGTCTTATAACCAGTGCTTGACTTGGGACTGAAATAGGTGCGATAGTCATTTTGCTACTGTTTATACGGTATTTAGGTGAAGGAACTCCACAACACTGTTTAACTAATATTCTATAAGAAAAACAAGAGTTTGAGCAGTAGAACATTTGAGGCGCTTGTACTCAGCTCCAGCGAGCTCCTGCCCCGAGTCAAGCACTGGGTACAATCATTATTTTGACTTGGATCCTATAACTTTCCAGTATAGGGAGATAAAAAGACGGGCGCACTATGCATTAAACTTTGTGCGTCAGCCACACAGACCCGTCAATAAAGGCTGAAATGTGAGAAACCGCAGAAGTTTATTTGCTCTTTAAGAGAAAGTCCTTTAACGTTATAGTGTAAATGTTGACATCACCATGTTCCACTTCGCAAACACAGCAGACATCTCATTTTCACACTCGCACTGGCAGGTAGAACCTGTGCTTCCTCACGTTAAGGGCCTGAGGCTGAATAGCCAACAGCTCCAAACATAACCTGTGCTTCCTCACGTTAAGGGCCTGAGGCCGAATAACAGCTCCAAACATAACCTGTGCTTCCTCACGTTAAGGGCCTGAGGCTGAATAGCCAACAGCTCCAAACATAACCTGAGCTTCCTCACGTTGAGGGCCTGAGGCCGAATAACAGCTCCAAACATAACCTGTGCTTCCTCACGTTAAGGGCCTGAGGCTGAATAGCCAACAGCTCCAAACATAACCTGTGCTTCCTCACGTTGAGGGCCTGTGGCCGAATAGCCAACAGCTCCAAACATAACCTGTGCCTCCTCACGTTGAGGGCCTGTGGCCGAATAACAGCTCCAAACATAACCTGTGCCTCCTCACGTTGAGGGCCTGTGGCCGAATAACAGCTCCAAACATAACCTGTGCCTCCTCACGTTGAGGGCCTGTGGCCGAATAGCCAACAGCTCCAAACATAACCTGTGCCTCCTCACGTTGAGGGCCTGTGGCCGAATAACAGCTCCAAACATAACCTGTGCCTCCTCACGTTGAGGGCCTGTGGCCGAATAGCCAACAGCTCCAAACATAACCTGTGCTTCCTCACGTTAAGGGCCTGAGGCTGAATAGCCAACAGCTCCAAACATAACCTCTGCTTCCTCACGTTAAGGGCCTGTTGCCGAATAACAGCTCCAAACATAACCTAGATCCCAAGCCTTCACGTGGGCCTATGAATGTGTTGTTTCATTAAATCCTAAATCTAATTACATAAAAAACGGATTAAAATATCTGCAGCTTACTTTAGAATATAATGAGGTAATATTTGATGTGTGAAGTAGGTAATGTGATTTGTCATCTTCTTATATTCTATTATTTATTTAGATGTGTAGGGGTGTTTTTGTAATAGGCCTGACTTGAATATTGTGTTGTATATTTTTGTCCCCTAAAAATAAGCATATATATATATATATAATAATATTTCCAATAAATCACACATTAGTAGACAGCACGCAATATAAATAGCAAAATAACTCAGGAAATCAAAGTAACATTTTGGGAAAATAAACACTTTTATTGGGCTATAAAGTATTAATAAATGTATCAAAACCAGACTAAAAGGCATCCGTGTTATTTACAAACGTGTTGGCTAAAGGACAAGAATAGTTTTCTAATAGCCTAAGCCACTTACCTGTTGAAATTGGCTGCTGATTGCTGTCAGATGAGTGGGCATTGGAAATGAAGTGTTTCCAGGAAAAACACAATAAGAAGAAGAGGTTGAAATAGTCCATGTCAGCGGTGTGTTGATGAGGGCAGCAGTCCCTTGTTTCAGAGCGGAGTTAGGGGACTGACTGGACCGAGAGCTTCTCCTCAGCTCGTCTGCGCTGCTGGTCAGGACCCTCTCCTCTCGCGATAATAAAATAATGAAAGAAACAAGCTTTCAACCACAGCGTTTCTCTAAAACAGAAGAGAGTGAGTGAGACGCAACAGTTGGTCAGTCGGCCGAGGTCTGCTGGTATAAATACAGTCATTCAGGCAGAGAAAAGAACGGTAAAGGCGTGGTTCCTTAATTGTAACTGTAGCATTTGCAACTTTTCCAGTAGTGTTGCATGGTGGCTGAACAGAGAGAGAGGGGGAGAGAGGGGAGAGAGAGAGAGGGGGGAGAGAGTGTGTTTCTACACTGTCGGGTGGTGAAACTTGGAGTGAACTTCCCAAGAAGGCCTTCCTCAACTCCTCCACAGTTTTGAGCGTAGAATCTCGTTTTTAAATTAACCTCTGACTCCTTCCAGTCGCTAAACTGAAATGCACAAGTTTTTTTAAATAAAACGCTAATGAAATAATACAAGCACCGACTGTTTCCTCGTTGTTGATTGTCAATGACAGCTCAGCGCGCATGTGCATGTGCGTATTGAATCTCAACTTAGAAACTGGTTGTATTTCATTAACGTATTAAAACGCAAAAAATTAGCAAACAAAGAAAGGCACGCAACAACAGAGGACAAACTTAGCTACACGGTAAGGTCTTAAGAAAGCATGTTTTTTGTAGAATTGACACAGAGAGTCGGGGTTCATAATAAATAAAAACGAGTCTATGCACAACTGTGGAGGGATTGAGGTTCTTGGCTTGGTGCGAACGTGTGATTGAACAACTGCAGCAGTGTTTGGCAAACCCCCGACCGTCCTAAAGTAAATACACCCCCTTCCCAATGTGACTAAAATACACGAAGCCTGCGTGGTCAACAGGGCTTTCTTTCTCTGTCCTCAGTTCTGATAAATGCCTCTTGTTCCAACTCTAATGACTCGAGACATGTAAATATGACTTAAACTACAACCCAAGTAACTTTTCAGAAATATGCAAATTAGTTCAACGGAAATTAAATCAAACTGGTGGATCAACACACAGGATCTGGCAAGAGCCTAAAAAATGAAAACTTTTAGAAAAGGATAGTTGTTGAAATAATACAACTACTGCCCTTTTCAGACTATGGAGCCAGGATGGAGCCAGAATGGAGCCAGGATGGAGCCAGAATGGAGCCAGGATGGAGCCAGGACTATGGATTCTTTAAATCAGATACAGAATGAAAAACATAAATAAAAGCAAAACTGATTCATGGGAAATACATTTTAACTCAAAGAGCAAACAAAAAAGATGCCACGTGTCACAACCTCTGGGACCGGCTTCCACTAGTTAATGACTAGTAACACTCTGGGACAGGCTTCCACTAGTTAATGACTAGTAACACTCTGGGACAGGCTTCCACTAGTTAATGACTAGTAACACTCTGGGACAGGCTTCCTCTAGTTAATGACTAGTAACACTCTGGGACAGGCTTCCACTAGTTAATGACTAGTAACACTCTGGGACAGGCTTCCACTTCCACTAGTTAAAGACTAGTAACACTCTGGGACAGGCTTCCACTAGTTAATGACTAGTAACACTCTGGGACAGGCTTCCACTTCCACTAGTTAAAGACTAGTAACACTCTGGGACAGGCTTCCACTAGTTAATGACTAGTAACACTCTGGGACAGGCTTCCACTTCCACTAGTTAAAGACTAGTAACACTCTGGGACAGGCTTCCACTAGTTAATGACTAGTAACACTCTGGGACAGGCTTCCACTTCCACTAGTTAAAGACTAGTAACACTCTGGGACAGGCTTCCACTAGTTAATGACTAGTAACACTCTGGGACAGGCTTCCACTAGTTAATGACTAGTAACACTCTGGGACAGGCTTCCACTTCCACTAGTTAATGACTAGTAACACTCTGTGACAGGCTTCCACTAGTTAATGACTAGTAACACTCTGGGACAGGCTTCCACTAGTTAATGACTAGTAACACTCTGGGACAGGCTTCCACTAGCTAATGGACTAGTAACACTCTGGGACAGGCTTCCTCTAGTTAATGACTAGTAACACTCTGGGACAGGCTTCCACTAGTTAATGACTAGTAACACTCTGGGACAGGCTTCCACTAGTTAATGACTAGTAACACTCTGGGACAGGCTTATACTAGTTAATGACAAGTAACACTCTGGGACAGGCTTCCACTAGTTAATGACTAGTTACACTCTGGGACAGGCGTATACTAGTTAATGACTAGTAACACTCTGGGACAGGCTTATACTAGTTAATGACTAGTAACACTCTGGGACAGGCTTCCACTAGTTAATGACTAGTAACACTCTGGGACAGGCTTCCACTAGTTAATGACTAGTTACACTCTGGGACAGGCTTCCACTAGTTAATGACTAGTAACACTCTGGGACAGGCTTCCACTTCCACTAGTTAATGACTAGTAACACTCTGGGACCGGCTTCCACTAGTTAATGACTAGTAACACTCTGGGGCAGACTTCCACTAGTTAATGACTAGTAACACTCTGGGACAGGCTTCCACTAGTTAATGACTAGTAACACTCTGGGACAGGCTTCCACTTCCACTAGTTATGACTAGTAACACTCTGGGACAGGCTTCCACTAGTTAATGACTAGTTACACTCTGGGACAGGCTTCCACTAGTTAATGACTAGTAACACTCAGGGGCAGGCTTCCACTAGTTAATGACTAGTTACACTCAGGGACAGGCTTCCACTTCCACTAGTTAATGACTAGTAACACTCTGGGACAGGCTTCCACTAGTTAATGACTAGTAACACTCTGGGACAGGCTTCCACTTCCACTAGTTAATGACTAGTAACACTCTGGGACAGGCTTCCACTAGTTAATGACTAGTAACACTCTGGGACAGGCTTCCACTAGTTAATGACTAGTAACACTCTGGGACAGGCTTCCACTAGTTAATGACTAGTAACACTCTGGGACAGGCTTCCACTTCCACTAGTTAATGACTAGTAACACTCTGGGACAGGCTTCCACTAGTTAATGACTAGTAACACTCTGGGACAGGCTTCCACTAGTTAATGACTAGTAACACTCAGTGACCGGCTTCCACTAGTTAATGACTAGTAACACTCTGTGACAGGCTTCCACTAGTTAATGACTAGTAACACTCTGGGACAGGCTTATACTAGTTAATGACTAGTAACACTCTGGGACAGGCTTCCACTAGTTAATGACTAGTAACACTCTGGGACAGGCTTCCACTAGCTAATGGACTAGTAACACTCTGGGACAGGCTTCCTCTAGTTAATGACTAGTAACACTCTGGGACAGGCTTCCACTAGTTAATGACTAGTTACACTCTGGGCAGACTTCCACTAGTTAATGACTAGTTACACTC
This sequence comes from Oncorhynchus gorbuscha, assembly GCF_021184085.1. NCBI lineage: Eukaryota > Metazoa > Chordata > Actinopteri > Salmoniformes > Salmonidae > Oncorhynchus > Oncorhynchus gorbuscha. The sequence continues at coordinate 76,727 of NW_025746823.1, forward strand.
TGGGGCAGGCTTCCACTAATTAATGACTAGTAACACTCAGGGACAGGATTCCACTAGTTAATGACTAGTTACACTCTGGGGCAGGCTTCCACTAGTTAATGACTAGTAACACTCTGGGACAGGCTTCCACTAGTTAATGACTAGTAACACTCTGGGACAGGCTTCCACTAGTTAATGACTAGTTACACTCTGGGACAGGCTTCCACTTCCACTAGTTAATGACTAGTTACACTCTGGGACAGGCTTCCACTAGTTAATGACTAGTAACACTCTGGGACAGGCTTCCACTAGTTAATGACTAGTTACACTCTGGGACAGGCTTCCACTTCCACTAGTTAATGACTAGTAACACTCTGGGACCGGCTTCCACTAGTTAATGACTAGTAACACTCTGGGACAGGCTTCCACTAGTTAATGACTAGTAACACTCTGGGACAGGCTTCCACTAGTTAATGACTAGTTACACTCTGGGACAGGCTTCCACTTGCACTAGTTAATGACTAGTAACACTCTGGGACAGGCTTCCACTAGTTAATGACTAGTAACACTCTGGGACAGGCTTCCACTAGTTAATGACTAGTAACACTCTGGGACAGGCTTCCACTAGTTAATGACTAGTAACACTCTGGGACAGGCTTCCACTAGTTAATGACTAGTTACACTCTGGGACAGGCTTCCACTTCCACTAGTTAATGACTAGTAACACTCTGGGACCGGCTTCCACTAGTTAATGACTAGTAACACTCTGGGACAGGCTTCCACTAGTTAATGACTAGTAACACTCTGGGACAGGCTTCCACTAGTTAATGACTAGTTACACTCTGGGACAGGCTTCCACTTCCACTAGTTAATGACTAGTAACACTCTGGGACCGGCTTCCACTAGTTAATGACTAGTAACACTCTGGGACAGGCTTCCACTAGTTAATGACTAGTAACACTCTGGGACAGGCTTCCACTAGTTAATGACTAGTAACACTCTGGGACAGGCTTCCACTAGTTAATGACTAGTAACACTCTGGGACAGGCTTCCACTAGTTAATGACTAGTAACACTCTGTGACCGGCTTCCACTAGTTAATGACTAGTAACACTCTGGGGCAGACTTCCACTAGTTAATGACTAGTAACACTCTGGGACAGGCTTCCACTAGTTAATGACTAGTAACACTCTGGGACAGGCTTCCACTTCCACTAGTTATGACTAGTAACACTCTGGGACAGGCTTCCACTAGTTAATGACTAGTTACACTCTGGGACAGGCTTCCACTAGTTAATGACTAGTAACACTCAGGGGCAGGCTTCCACTAGTTAATGACTAGTTACACTCAGGGACAGGCTTCCACTTCCACTAGTTAATGACTAGTAACACTCTGGGACAGGCTTCCACTAGTTAATGACTAGTAACACTCTGGGACAGGCTTCCACTTCCACTAGTTAATGACTAGTAACACTCTGGGACAGGCTTCCACTAGTTAATGACTAGTAACACTCTGGGACAGGCTTCCACTAGTTAATGACTAGTAACACTCTGGGACAGGCTTCCAGTAGTTAATGACTAGTAACACTCTGGGACAGGCTTCCACTTCCACTAGTTAATGACTAGTAACACTCTGGGACAGGCTTCCACTAGTTAATGACTAGTAACACTCTGGGACAGGCTTCCACTAGTTAATGACTAGTAACACTCAGTGACCGGCTTCCACTAGTTAATGACTAGTAACACTCTGTGACAGGCTTCCACTAGTTAATGACTAGTAACACTCTGGGACAGGCTTATACTAGTTAATGACTAGTAACACTCTGGGACAGGCTTCCACTAGTTAATGACTAGTAACACTCTGGGACAGGCTTCCACTAGCTAATGGACTAGTAACACTCTGGGACAGGCTTCCTCTAGTTAATGACTAGTAACACTCTGGGACAGGCTTCCACTAGTTAATGACTAGTTACACTCTGGGGCAGACTTCCACTAGTTAATGACTAGTTACACTCTGGGGCAGGCTTCCACTAATTAATGACTAGTAACACTCAGGGACAGGATTCCACTAGTTAATGACTAGTAACACTCTGGGACAGGCTTCCACTAGTTAATGACTAGTAACACTCTGTGACCGGCTTCCACTAGTTAATGACTAGTAACACTCTGGGACAGGCTTCCACTTCCACTAGTTATGACTAGTAACACTCTGGGACAGGCTTCCACTAGTTAATGACTAGTTACACTCTGGGACAGGCTTCCACTAGTTAATGACTAGTAACACTCAGGGGCAGGCTTCCACTAGTTAATGACTAGTTACACTCAGGGACAGGCTTCCACTTCCACTAGTTAATGACTAGTAACACTCTGGGACAGGCTTCCACTAGTTAATGACTAGTAACACTCTGGGACAGGCTTCCACTTCCACTAGTTAATGACTAGTAACACTCTGGGACAGGCTTCCACTAGTTAATGACTAGTAACACTCTGGGACAGGCTTCCACTAGTTAATGACTAGTAACACTCTGGGACAGGCTTCCAGTAGTTAATGACTAGTAACACTCTGGGACAGGCTTCCACTTCCACTAGTTAATGACTAGTAACACTCTGGGACAGGCTTCCACTAGTTAATGACTAGTAACACTCTGGGACAGGCTTCCACTAGTTAATGACTAGTAACACTCAGTGACCGGCTTCCACTAATTAATGACTAGTAACACTCTGTGACAGGCTTCCACTAGTTAATGACTAGTAACACTCTGGGACAGGCTTATACTAGTTAATGACTAGTAACACTCTGGGACAGGCTTCCACTAGTTAATGACTAGTAACACTCTGGGACAGGCTTCCACTAGCTAATGGACTAGTAACACTCTGGGACAGGCTTCCTCTAGTTAATGACTAGTAACACTCTGGGACAGGCTTCCACTAGTTAATGACTAGTTACACTCTGGGGCAGACTTCCACTAGTTAATGACTAGTTACACTCTGGGGCAGGCTTCCACTAATTAATGACTAGTAACACTCAGGGACAGGATTCCACTAGTTAATGACTAGTTACACTCTGGGGCAGGCTTCCACTAGTTAATGACTAGTAACACTCTGGGACAGGCTTCCACTAGTTAATGACTAGTAACACTCTGGGACAGGCTTCCACTAGTTAATGACTAGTTACACTCTGGGACAGGCTTCCACTTCCACTAGTTAATGACTAGTTACACTCTGGGACAGGCTTCCACTAGTTAATGACTAGTAACACTCTGGGACAGGCTTCCACTAGTTAATGACTAGTTACACTCTGGGACAGGCTTCCACTTCCACTAGTTAATGACTAGTAACACTCTGGGACCGGCTTCCACTAGTTAATGACTAGTAACACTCTGGGACAGGCTTCCACTAGTTAATGACTAGTAACACTCTGGGACAGGCTTCCACTAGTTAATGACTAGTTACACTCTTGGACAGGCTTCCACTTCCACTAGTTAATGACTAGTAACACTCTGGGACAGGCTTCCACTAGTTAATGACTAGTAACACTCTGGGACAGGCTTCCACTAGTTAATGACTAGTAACACTCTGGGACAGGCTTCCACTAGTTAATGACTAGTAACACTCTGGGACAGGCTTCCACTAGTTAATGACTAGTTACACTCTGGGACAGGCTTCCACTTCCACTAGTTAATGACTAGTAACACTCTGGGACCGGCTTCCACTAGTTAATGACTAGTAACACTCTGGGACAGGCTTCCACTAGTTAATGACTAGTAACACTCTGGGACAGGCTTCCACTAGTTAATGACTAGTAACACTCTGGGACAGGCTTCCACTAGTTAATGACTAGTAACACTCTGGGACAGGCTTCCACTAGTTAATGACTAGTAACACTCTGTGACCGGCTTCCACTAGTTAATGACTAGTAACACTCTGGGGCAGACTTCCACTAGTTAATGACTAGTAACACTCTGGGACAGGCTTCCACTAGTTAATGACTAGTAACACTCTGGGACAGGCTTCCACTAGTTAATGACTAGTAGCACTCTGGGACAGGCTTCCACTTCCACTAGTTAATGACTAGTAACACTCTGGGACAGGCTTCCACTAGTTAATGACTAGTAACACTCTGGGACAGGCTTCCACTAGTTAATGACTAGTAACACTCTGGGACAGGCTTCCACTAGTTAATGACTAGTTACACTCTGGGACAGGCTTCCACTTCCACTAGTTAATGACTAGTAACACTCTGGGACAGGCTTCCACTAGTTAATGACTAGTAACACTCTGGGACAGGCTTCCACTTCCACTAGTTAATGACTAGTAACACTCTGGGACAGGCTTCCACTAGTTAATGACTAGTAACACTCTGGGACAGGCTTCCACTAGTTAATGACTAGTAACACTCTGGGACAGGCTTCCAGTAGTTAATGACTAGTAACACTCTGGGACAGGCTTCCACTTCCACTAGTTAATGACTAGTAACACTCTGGGACAGGCTTCCACTAGTTAATGACTAGTAACACTCTGGGACAGGCTTCCACTAGTTAATGACTAGTAACACTCAGTGACCGGCTTCCACTAGTTAATGACTAGTAACACTCTGTGACAGGCTTCCACTAGTTAATGACTAGTAACACTCTGGGACAGGCTTATACTAGTTAATGACTAGTAACACTCTGGGACAGGCTTCCACTAGTTAATGACTAGTAACACTCTGGGACAGGCTTCCACTAGCTAATGGACTAGTAACACTCTGGGACAGGCTTCCTCTAGTTAATGACTAGTAACACTCTGGGACAGGCTTCCACTAGTTAATGACTAGTTACACTCTGGGGCAGACTTCCACTAGTTAATGACTAGTTACACTCTGGGGCAGGCTTCCACTAATTAATGACTAGTAACACTCAGGGACAGGATTCCACTAGTTAATGACTAGTAACACTCTGGGACAGGCTTCCACTAGTTAATGACTAGTAACACTCTGTGACCGGCTTCCACTAGTTAATGACTAGTAACACTCTGGGGCAGACTTCCACTAGTTAATGACTAGTAACACTCTGGGACAGGCTTCCACTAGTTAATGACTAGTAACACTCTGGGACAGGCTTCCACTTCCACTAGTTATGACTAGTAACACTCTGGGACAGGCTTCCACTAGTTAATGACTAGTTACACTCTGGGACAGGCTTCCACTAGTTAATGACTAGTAACACTCAGGGGCAGGCTTCCACTAGTTAATGACTAGTTACACTCAGGGACAGGCTTCCACTTCCACTAGTTAATGACTAGTAACACTCTGGGACAGGCTTCCACTAGTTAATGACTAGTAACACTCTGGGACAGGCTTCCACTTCCACTAGTTAATGACTAGTAACACTCTGGGACAGGCTTCCACTAGTTAATGACTAGTAACACTCTGGGACAGGCTTCCACTAGTTAATGACTAGTAACACTCTGGGACAGGCTTCCAGTAGTTAATGACTAGTAACACTCTGGGACAGGCTTCCACTTCCACTAGTTAATGACTAGTAACACTCTGGGACAGGCTTCCACTAGTTAATGACTAGTAACACTCTGGGACAGGCTTCCACTAGTTAATGACTAGTAACACTCAGTGACCGGCTTCCACTAGTTAATGACTAGTAACACTCTGTGACAGGCTTCCACTAGTTAATGACTAGTAACACTCTGGGACAGGCTTATACTAGTTAATGACTAGTAACACTCTGGGACAGGCTTCCACTAGTTAATGACTAGTAACACTCTGGGACAGGCTTCCACTAGCTAATGGACTAGTAACACTCTGGGACAGGCTTCCTCTAGTTAATGACTAGTAACACTCTGGGACAGGCTTCCACTAGTTAATGACTAGTTACACTCTGGGGCAGACTTCCACTAGTTAATGACTAGTTACACTCTGGGGCAGGCTTCCACTAATTAATGACTAGTAACACTCAGGGACAGGATTCCACTAGTTAATGACTAGTTACACTCTGGGGCAGGCTTCCACTAGTTAATGACTAGTAACACTCTGGGACAGGCTTCCACTAGTTAATGACTAGTAACACTCTGGGACAGGCTTCCACTAGTTAATGACTAGTTACACTCTGGGACAGGCTTCCACTTCCACTAGTTAATGACTAGTTACACTCTGGGACAGGCTTCCACTAGTTAATGACTAGTAACACTCTGGGACAGGCTTCCACTAGTTAATGACTAGTTACACTCTGGGACAGGCTTCCACTTCCACTAGTTAATGACTAGTAACACTCTGGGACCGGCTTCCACTAGTTAATGACTAGTAACACTCTGGGACAGGCTTCCACTAGTTAATGACTAGTAACACTCTGGGACAGGCTTCCACTAGTTAATGACTAGTTACACTCTTGGACAGGCTTCCACTTCCACTAGTTAATGACTAGTAACACTCTGGGACAGGCTTCCACTAGTTAATGACTAGTAACACTCTGGGACAGGCTTCCACTAGTTAATGACTAGTAACACTCTGGGACAGGCTTCCACTAGTTAATGACTAGTAACACTCTGGGACAGGCTTCCACTAGTTAATGACTAGTTACACTCTGGGACAGGCTTCCACTTCCACTAGTTAATGACTAGTAACACTCTGGGACCGGCTTCCACTAGTTAATGACTAGTAACACTCTGGGACAGGCTTCCACTAGTTAATGACTAGTAACACTCTGGGACAGGCTTCCACTAGTTAATGACTAGTAACACTCTGGGACAGGCTTCCACTAGTTAATGACTAGTAACACTCTGGGACAGGCTTCCACTAGTTAATGACTAGTAACACTCTGTGACCGGCTTCCACTAGTTAATGACTAGTAACACTCTGGGGCAGACTTCCACTAGTTAATGACTAGTAACACTCTGGGACAGGCTTCCACTAGTTAATGACTAGTAACACTCTGGGACAGGCTTCCACTAGTTAATGACTAGTAGCACTCTGGGACAGGCTTCCACTTCCACTAGTTAATGACTAGTAACACTCTGGGACAGGCTTCCACTAGTTAATGACTAGTAACACTCTGGGACAGGCTTCCACTAGTTAATGACTAGTAGCACTCTGGGACAGGCTTCCACTAGTTAATGACTAGTAACACTCTGGGACAGGCTTATACTAGTTAATGACTAGTAACACTCTGGGACAGGCTTATACTAGTTAATGACTAGTAACACTCTGGGACAGGCTTATACTAGTTAATGACTAGTAACACTCTGGGACAGGCTTATACTAGTTAATGACTAGTAGCACTCTGGGACAGGCTTCCACTAGTTAATGACTAGTAACACTCTGGGACAGGCTTCCACTAGTTAATGACTAGTTACACTCTGGGACAGGCTTCCACTAGTTAATGACTAGTAACACTCAGGGGCAGGCTTCCACTAGTTAATGACTAGTTACACTCAGGGGCAGGCTTCCACTAGTTAATGACTAGTTACACTCAGGGGCAGGCTTCCACTAGTTAATGACTAGTTACACTCAGGGGCAGGCTTCCACTAGTTAATGACTAGTTACACTCAGGGGCAGGCTTCCACTAGTTAATGACTAGTTACACTCAGGGACAGGCTTCCACTTACACTAGTTAATGACTAGTAACACTCTGGGACAGGCTTCTTCTAGTTAATGACTAGTTACACTCTGGGACAGGCTTCCACTAATTAATGACTAGTAACACTCTGAGACAGGCTTCCACTAGTTAATGACTAGTTACACTCTGGGACAGGCTTCCACTAGTTAATGACTAGTTACACTCTGGGACAGGCTTCCACTTCCACTAGTTAATGACTAGTAACACTCTGGGACCGGCTTCCACTAGTTAATGACTAGTAACACTCTGGGGCAGACTTCCACTAGTTAATGACTAGTAACACTCTGGGACAGGCTTCCTCTAGTTAATGACTAGTAACACTCTGGGACAGGCTTCCACTAGTTAATGACTAGTTACACTCAGGGGCAGGCTTCCACTAGTTAATGACTAGTTACACTCTGGGACAGGCTTCCACTAGTTAATGACTAGTAGCACTCTGGGACAGGCTTCCACTTCCACTAGTTAATGACTAGTAACACTCTGGGACAGGCTTCCACTAGTTAATGACTAGTAACACTCTGGGACAGGCTTCCACTAGTTAATGACTAGTAACACTCTGGGACAGGCTTCCACTAGTTAATGACTAGTAACACTCTGGGACAGGCTTCCACTAGTTAATGACTAGTAACACTCTGGGACAGGCTTCCACTAGTTAATGACTAGTAACACTCTGGGACAGGCTTCCACTAGATAATGACTAGTAACACTCTGGGACAGGCTTCCACTTTCACTAGTTATGACTAGTAACACTCTGGGACAGGCTTCCACTAGTTAATGACTAGTTACACTCTGGGACAGGCTTCCACTAGTTAATGACTAGTAACACTCAGGGGCAGGCTTCCACTAGTTAATGACTAGTTACACTCAGGGGCAGGCTTCCACTAGTTAATGACTAGTTACACTCTGGGGCAGGCTTCCACTAGTTAATGACTAGTTACACTCAGGGGCAGGCTTCCACTAGATAATGACTAGTAACACTCTGGGACAGGCTTCCACTTTCACTAGTTATGACTAGTAACACTCTGGGACAGGCTTCCAGTAGTTAATGACTAGTAACACTCTGGGACAGGCTTCCACTTCCACTAGTTAAAGACTAGTAACACTCTGGAACAAGCTTCCACTAGTTAATGACTAGTAACACTCTGGGACAGGTTTCCACTAGTTAATGGACTAGTAACACTCTGGGACAGGCTTCCA
>NW_025746824.1:0-77500 GCF_021184085.1 Oncorhynchus gorbuscha
GGGTCTGTTAGAACTAGGTATACGTTCTATTGTCTGATTGACATGTGACTCACTGTCCACCACAGTAGGGCCTGTGAGAACTAGGTATAAGTTCTGTTGTCTGATTGACATGTGACTCACTGTCCACCACAGTAGGGTCTGTTAGAACTAGGTATAAGTTCTGTTGTCTGATTGACATGTGACTCACTGTCCACCACAGTAGGGTCTGTTAGAACTAGGTATAAGTTCTGTTGTCTGATTGACATGTGACTCACTGTCCACCACAGTAGGGCCTGTGAGAACTAGGTATAAGTTCTGTTGTCTGATTGACATGTGACTCACTGTCCACCACAGTAGGGTCAATTTGTAAGTCGCTCTGGATAAGAGCGTCTGCTAAATGACTTAAATGTAAATGTTAGAACTAGGTATAAGTTCTGTTGTCTGATTGACATGTGACTCACTGTCCACCACAGTAGGGTCTGTTAGAACTAGGTATAAGTTCTGTTGTCTGATTGACATGTGACTCACTGTCCACCACAGTAGGGCCTGTGAGAACTAGGTATAAGTTCTGTTGTCTGATTGACATGTGACTCACTGTCCACCACAGTAGGGTCAATTTGTAAGTCGCTCTGGATAAGAGCGTCTGCTAAATGACTTAAATGTAAATGTTAGAACTAGGTATAAGTTCTGTTGTCTGATTGACATGTGACTCACTGTCCACCACAGTAGGGCCTGTGAGAACTAGGTATAAGTTCTGTTGTCTGATTGACATGTGACTCACTGTCCACCACAGTAGGGTCTGTTAGAACTAGGTATAAGTTCTGTTGTCTGATTGACATGTGACTCACTGTCCACCACAGTAGGGTCTGTTAGAACTAGGTATAAGTTCTGTTGTCTGATTGACATGTGACTCACTGTCCACCACAGTAGGGTCTGTTAGAACTAGGTATAAGTTCTGTTGTCTGATTGACATGTGACTCACTGTCCACCACAGTAGGGTCTGTTAGAACTAGGTATAAGTTCTGTTGTCTGATTGACATGTGACTCACTGTCCACCACAGTAGGGTCTGTTAGAACTAGGTATAAGTTCTGTTGTCTGATTGACATGTGACTCACTGTCCACCACAGTAGGGCCTGTGAGAACTAGGTATAAGTTCTGTTGTCTGATTGACATGTGACTCACTGTCCACCACAGTAGGGTCTGTTAGAACTAGGTATAAGTTCTGTTGTCTGATTGACATGTGACTCACTGTCCACCACAGTAGGGTCTGTTAGAACTAGGTATAAGTTCTGTTGTCTGATTGACATGTGACTCACTGTCCACCACAGTAGGGTCTGTTAGAACTAGGTATAAGTTCTGTTGTCTGATTGACATGTGACTCACTGTCCACCACAGTAGGGTCTGTTAGAACTAGGTATAAGTTCTGTTGTCTGATTGACATGTGACTCACTGTCCACCACGGGTAGGGCCTGTGAGAACTAGGTATAAGTCAGTGGCGGTTGGTGCCGTTGAAGATGAGGGAGGACCATTTATTTTCTCATGAGCACAGCCTTATTTCTATTACAGCATATTGGATGACTGTCATTCATATTCCATTCACTCAGTTCAATATAACAGTGACAGGTTTAGGCCCCTACATGATACTCTAATTGTTCCTATACCCATCATGAGGTTGCTACAACCTAGACTATGAATTAAAGATTACAACGTAGGTGCACACAGGTCGAGAGAAAATGTTTGGACAGTGACACGTGCATTACCTCCTTGAACACTCTTGCCTGCATCTAGCTGATCTAGGGTGTAATCATTAGTCCAACAGTTGCAAACAAGAGTTTTTATTGGACAAATTCAGGTATCTTTATCCCCGTTTCGTTCAGTTTAAGAAACGTTTTTCCCAACAGAATCAGTGGAATGAATACACCTACTGTTCACATGTAAACAAAGGTCACATTCATAGCAGCCACGTTGTATTCTTTCTCACGTCTATGCTCTCTCCTCCTCTCACCTTTTCCCTTCGTTTGGACTTGCAATGCACAACACATCAACTGTATATGACCAAGCAAAAAAAAAAAAAAAACTTTCCAAGCCAAACCATGTCATAACTGCTACACACAGCCTACATTGTTGCCATGGTATTAGCCAAAGTACCGTCCTAGTAAACAAAGCCAATAGAACTGTTAGTAAACCCACTACAATCATGCAGTAACTTTACAGTCAGTGAGCAGTTACACCGGCGGGACCCATTGGTGATATATTTGTAAAACCAAAAGTTTACTTTGACTTGGAAGAGTTTCAGTGTTGTGTTGGGTAGTCATAGCCAGCTAGCTAACATAGCATCCCTCTGTTATAGCCAGCTAGCTAACATAGCATCCCTCTGTTATAGCCAGCTAGCTAACATAGCATCCCTCTGTCATAGCCAGCTAGCTAACATAGCATCCCTCTGTCATAGCCAGCTAGTTAACATAGCATCCCTCTGTCATAGCCAGCTAGCTAACTTAGCATCCCTCTGTTTGAGTAGGCTAAACTAGCTACCTGCATTTGCTAGCTAAGTAAGTGAAACTGAAAAACACTCGCTCTCTTGCTTCTCCTTCATTTTGGAAGAAATGAATTTGTTCAACACTGTTCAACTATTGTGTTTCTCTCTCTCTGAGTCAACTACTCGCCATATTTTATGCACTGCCGTGCTAACTATCTGTAGCTTATGCTTTCAGTACTAGATTTATTCTCTGATCCTTTGATTGGGTGGACAACATGTCAGTTCTTACTGCAAGAGCTCAGATAGGTTGGAGGACGTCCTCTGAAAGTTGTCATAATTGCCGTGTAAGTGTATGGAAGGGGGGTGAGAACTATGAGCCTCCTAGGTTTTGTATTGAAGTCAATGTATCCAGAGGACGGAAGCGAGCTGTCCTCCGGCTACAGAGTGCCGCTGAGACTACTTTAGACCTTCATTGCAAAACCATGCGTTTTAATCAATTATTTTGTGACGTGAATATATTTAGCATAGTTTTATCTAAAAAAGGATAACTTAAAAAAAAGTTTTACAATTGACATTTTTAGGAAATTCACTGAGGACGGTCCTCCTCTGATATAAATTCAGTCGCCTCACTGCATTCTACAAACAATGTTTCTTCTTTCAAAAGAACAGCAGGACTCCCATCAACTGCTTCTCTAGAGAATGAGACATTTTCCCTGTAACAGCCAAAATGGGTTGTCTTGACAGGTAAATCTGGTTTCATTTGAACAGGACCACGTGAGTCCAGTTGATTCTTCAAGTCCAGTCAACACAGTGTGTCAGACAGTGCTGCTGTCTGTGGTAAACACCAGTGAAGCCAAACTAGAAAACGTTGCTGACTCCCCAGTCTAAAAAAAGAGCCCAACGACTATAGTATCACGCTTACTGTTGAGGTACATTTCCACAATGGTTTCCTGAGGGGCCACCAGACATCAAGAGGCTATGCTGGCATTATAAAAAGGTCTCAGAGGCATCTGAAATCAATTAAGGTCGAAGTGTGGTCGAATTAGAGGAGAGATCAGACTTCAGAAGAGACTGCAGAAATGGTCTGTGGCTGGTAGGCAAAGAATCTCCACTTTAATATTCTCTCAAATACAACAGAACTAAAAAGGCAGCTGACCGCAGCCGATGCTCAAGTCCCAACTGGCACCCTATTCCCTGTATAGTGCACTACTTTTGATCAGAGCCCTGGTTTAAAGTAGTGCACTAAACAGGGAATAGAGGACCGTTGGGACTCACACCAATGAATCTCTCACTGCAGCTGAGGTTGAATGAAACACACGAAAGTCAATTTTTTAACTCAAACTTTCACCACAGAAAGGATGAAATATACATCATGATTTATTCTCACGGAAAAAGAAGAAAAAAAGAAAAACAGTTGACAAGAGAACTAGTTTTATTTTTGTACATTATTTGGGACGACAGAAAAAGGTTTGTGGTGTGTACAGTAAATGTCACCTGGATGTAAAATGCCAGTACAAGTAACAGGACAGAAGAAGAAGAAGAAGACGCCTAGCAACAGCCTTCTGATGGATCACTTCATCCTGTAGTCTTCAGGTCTGCAGAGAGAACAACACGGACGTTACAACTCAGTCATGTAGAACAGCAACATAAACGCCATCTCAATAAGAATAACCTGTAGAAGGTTGAATGAAATAAGTAACTATCATAACCTAAGAATAAGTAGAAGGTTGAATGAAATATCACCGTGGTAACTATCATGTAGAACAGCAACAAACGTCATCTCAATAAGAATAACCTGTAGAAGGTTGAATTAAATATCACCGTGGTAACTATCATGTAGAACAGCAAATAAGCCATCTCAATAACCTGTAGAAGGTTGAATGAAATATGAAATATCATGTAGAACAGCAAATAACCTGTAGAAGGTTGAATAACTATCATCTGGTAACTATCATCTCAATAACCTAGAAGGTTGAATGAAATATTGTAACCAATGAAATATAAACATCATCTCAATAAGAATAACCTGTAGAAGGTTGAATTAAATATCACCATCATGTCAGCAATATGGTCTTAAAAGCAGAAACAGAAGACAGTTATTACTAAGTAAAGTAGCTGTACTATTCACAACAAACAACTTTATATTGTATTACATTAGTATGTGTTGACGGTATTAGATTGAGACCATGTCCAGAGTGCTTGGTGAGTGTTGATGTGATGTCAGTCAGTGAATATCAACTAGGTCTTTAATAAAAAGGGCCAGGATTGGTTTGACCTTGAACATCACCCGAGGTCAATTACATCGCTGGAATTCCAGGCCTGAATGGGCTCACTGATTGGTTCTTAAGATTAGATCAGTAAACAGAGAAACACATCATTTATCACAATACACTGTCCTGACAGGACTATATACTGATGACTGCTAGGGCTGACAGTGTCCTGACAGGACTATATACTGATGACTGCTAGGGCTGACAGTGTCCTGACAGGACTATATACTGATGACTGCTTGGGCTGACAGGACTATATACTGATGACTGCTAGGGCTGACAGGACTATATACTGATGACTGCTAGGGCCGACAGTGTCCTGACAGGACTATATACTGATGACTGCTAGGGCTGACAGTGTCCTGACAGGACTATATACTGATGACTGCTAGGGCTGACAGTGTCCTGACAGTGACTATATACTGATGACTGCTAGGGCTGACAGTACTGATGACTGTGTCCTGACAGGACTATATACTGATGACTGCTAGGGCTGACAGTGTCTATATACTGATGACAGGACTATATACTGATGACTGCTAGGGCTGACAGGACTATATACTGATGACTGCTGTGTCCTGACAGGACTATATACTGATGACTGCTAGGGCTGACTGATGACTGTGTCCTGACAGGACTATATACTGATGACTGCTAGGGCTGACAGGACTATATACTGATGACTGCTAGGGTGACATTGTCCTGACATGACTATATACTGACAGGACTGCTAGGGCTGACAGTGTCCTGACAGGACTATATACTGATGACTGCAGGGGCTGACAGTGTCCTGACAGGGCTATATTCTGATGACTGCTAGGGTGGACAGTGTCCTGACAGGACTATATACTGATGACTGCTAGGGCAGACAGTGTCCTGACTGGACTATATACTGATGACTGCTAGGGCTGACAGTGTCCTGACAGGACTATATACTGATGACTGCTAGGGCTGACAGTGTCCTGACAGGGCTATATACTGATGACTGCTAGGGCAGACAGTGTCCTGACAGGACTATATACTGATGACTGCTAGGGCTGACAGTGTCCTGACAGGGCTATATACTGATGACTGCTAGGGTGAGATACACTGATGAGCAGAGTACTATGGGAAATGTAGTTTACAAAGTGGAGTTGTTGCCTGAAACAGATTCCCTATTCTTTCTCAGACTCCCATCTTTATAGACAGGTTGACAGATAAAAATCACTGTTTTGTTTCCAAGTCTTGATCATTAAAATGTGTTCTATCATCAATTACATTTAGGGTTTATTGCCCCCTTGACATTTCTGTCGTGAACGTGGAGTGTTCCTTGAACACGGTGTTACTGGAAAGAATTCAACTTGGAGCCTCCTCCCGATTTTAAAAATGGAAACCACCTGAGGTGATGTTTCACCCACCAGACATCACACTATTCATCTCAACGTTTTCATTTGAAAGAAAAGGACCGTCTCTGCTCAAGTCTTTGAGAAAATAAAAAACATCTTTAAAATTGTTAACAAGTTTCATAAAGTCTCCTCCTTTAAGTTGGTCTTCGTATTAAAAACAGCACTTCTCAGCAGCAGTAAAAAACCCTAATAGAATACAGCTTTAGGACACATGTTCTGCTCTTACCTTGAATGGCACCCGGTTCCCTTTATAAAGGGCCCAGGTCAAAAGTAGGGCACTACATAGGGAAAAGGGTGCCCTGTTGGGACACAGGCTTTGTGTAAATGTCATGAGAAAGGTAGGATTGGGACAATTAACTTGAGATTGATGACATTCGCACGCAAAGTGAGGGGAAGTTAAATAAAAGGCTACATTTCCTCACTGGATGGACAACGTGAGGGTCGTGACAAATGTCAATTTAATCTTCTTTTGGAAAATATTGCTCGCTAAACCAAAAAAAAAGAAATTCCATGAATGTGATTAATTTGAGTGAGCTGGGTTAGCTACAGGGTTTAGTGTTGATTGAAATGTAGGCTACCTTATAAGTGTGATATATATGTCTAGACGGGCTTTTCACGTTGAAATGGAGGAGTAGATGATATAGATCATATACATTCCAGACGGAAAGGCAATCAACTGGGGAAACAATAGCTAGTGACTGTATGTCTGGGGTTCCTCCTTTCTATAGCTAGTGACTGTATGTCTGGGGCTCCTCCTTTCTATAGCTAGTGACTGTATGTCTGGGGCTCCTCCTTTCTATAGCTAGTGACTGTATGTCTGGGGTTCCTCCTTTCTATAGCTAGTGACTGTATGTCTGGGGCTTCTCCTTTCTATAGCTAGTGACTGTATGTCTGGGGTACAGGCTCCTTCCTATAGCTAGTGACTGTATGTCTGGGGTTCCTCCTTTCTATAGCTAGTGACTGTATGTCTGGGGCTCCTCCTTTCTATAGCTAGTGACTGTATGTCTGGGGTTCCTCCTTTCTATAGCTAGTGACTGTATGTCTGGGGTCCTCCTTTCTATAGCTAGTGACTGTATGTCTGGGGTACAGGCTCCTTTCTATAGCTAGTGACTGTATGTCTGGGGCTTCTCCTTTCTATAGCTAGTGACTGTATGTCTGGGGTTCCTCCTTTCTATAGCTAGTGACTGTATGTCTGGGGCTCCTCCTTTCTATAGCTAGTGACTGTATGTCTGGGGTTCCTCCTTTCTATAGCTAGTGACTGTATGTCTGGGGCTTCTCCTTTCTATAGCTAGTGACTGTATGTCTGGGGTACAGGCTCCTTTCTATAGCTAGTGACTGTATGTCTGGGGCTCCTCCTTTCTATAGCTAGTGACTGTATGTCTGGGGTACAGGCTCCTTTCTATAGCTAGTGACTGTATGTCTCCTTTCTATAGCTAGTGACTGTATGTCTGGGGTACAGGCTCCTTTCTATAGCTAGTGACTCCTTTCTATAGCTAGTGACTGTATGTCTGGGGTTCCTCCTTTCTATAGCTAGTGACTGTATGTCTGGGGCTTCTCCTTTCTATAGCTAGTGACTGTATGTCTGGGGACTATAGCTAGTGACTGTATGTCTGGGGTTCCTCCTTTCTATAGCTAGTGACTGTATGCTCCTTTCTATAGCTAGTGACTGTATGTCTGGGGTCCTCCTTTCTATAGCTAGTGACTGTATGTCTGGGGCTCCTTTCTATAGCTAGTGACTGTATGTCTGGGGTTCCTCCTTTCTATAGCTAGTGACTGTATGTCTGGGGTTCCTCCTTTCTATAGCTAGTGACTGTATGTCTGGGGTTCTCCTTTCTATAGCTAGTGACTGTATGTCTGGGGTTCCTCCTTTCTATAGCTAGTGACTGTATGTCTGGGGTTCCTCCTTTCTATAGCTAGTGACTGTATGTCTGGGGTTCCTCCTTTCTATAGCTAGTGACTGTATGTCTGGGGCTCCTCCTTTCTATAGCTAGTGACTGTATGTCTGGGGCTCCTCCTTTCTATAGCTAGTGACTGTATGTCTGGGGCTCCTCCTTTCTATAGCTAGTGACTGTATGTCTGGGGTTCAGGCTCCTTTCTATAGCTAGTGACTGTATGTCTGGGGTTCCTCCTTTCTATAGCTAGTGACTGTATGTCTGGGGTTCCTCCTTTCTATAGCTAGTGACTGTATGTCTGGGGTTCTCCTTTCTATAGCTAGTGACTGTATGTCTGGGGTCTCCTCCTTTCTATAGCTAGTGACTGTATGTCTGGGGTACAGGCTCCTTTCTATAGCTAGTGACTGTATGTCTGGGGCTTCTCTTTCTATAGCTAGTGACTGTATGTCTGGGGCTTCTCCTTTCTATAGCTAGTGACTGTATGTCTGGGGCTTCTCCTTTCTATAGCTAGTGACTGTATGTCTGGGGTACAGGCTCCTTTCTATAGCTAGTGACTGTATGTCTGGGGCTCCTCCTTTCTATAGCTAGTGACTGTATGTCTGGGGCTTCTCCTTTCTATAGCTAGTGACTGTATGTCTGGGGCTTCTCCTTTCTATAGCTAGTGACTGTATGTCTGGGGTACAGGCTCCTTCCTATAGCTAGTGACTGTATGTCTGGGGCTTCTCCTTTCTATAGCTAGTGACTGTATGTCTGGGGTACAGGCTCCTTTCTATAGCTAGTGACTGTATGTCTGGGGCTCCTCCTTTCTATAGCTAGTGACTGTATGTCTGGGGTACAGGCTCCTTTCTATAGCTAGTGACTGTATGTCTGGGGCTTCTCCTTTCTATAGCTAGTGACTGTATGTCTGGGGTACAGGCTCCTTTCTATAGCTAGTGACTGTATGTCTGGGGTACAGGCTCCTTTCTATAGCTAGTGACTGTATGTCTGGGGCTCCTCCTTTCTATAGCTAGTGACTGTATGTCTGGGGTACAGGCTCCTTTCTATAGCTAGTGACTGTATGTCTGGGGTTCTCCTTTCTATAGCTAGTGACTGTATGTCTGGGGGGCTCCTTTCTATAGCTAGTGACTGTATGTCTCCTCCTTTCTATAGCTAGTGACTGTATGTCTGGGGCTTCTCCTTTCTATAGCTAGTGACTGTATGTCTGGGGTACAGGCTCCTTTCTATAGCTAGTGACTGTATGTCTGGGGTTCCTCCTTTCTATAGCTAGTGACTGTATGTCTGGGGCTCCTCCTTTCTATAGCTAGTGACTATGTCTGGGGTGACTAGTGACTGTATGTCTGGGGTTCCTCCTTTCTATAGCTAGTGACTGTATGTCTGGGGTACAGGCTCCTTTCTATAGCTAGTGACTGTATGTCTGGGGTTCCTCCTTTCTATAGCTAGTGACTGTATGTCTGGGGCTTCTCCTTTCTATAGCTAGTGACTGTATGTCTGGGGTTCCTCCTTTCTATAGCTAGTGACTGTATGTCTGGGGTTCTCCTTTCTATAGCTAGTGACTGTATGTCTGGGGTTCCTCCTTTCTATAGCTAGTGACTGTATGTCTGGGGTTCCTCCTTTCTATAGCTAGTGACTGTATGTCTGGGGTTCTCCTTTCTATAGCTAGTGACTGTATGTCTGGGGCTTCTCCTTTCTATAGCTAGTGACTGTATGTCTGGGGTTCCTCCTTTCTATAGCTAGTGACTGTATGTCTGGGGTACTGTATGTCTGGGGCTCCTTTCTATAGCTAGTGACTGTATGTCTGGGGTTCAGGCTCCTTTCTATAGCTAGTGACTGTATGTCTGGGGTACAGGCTCCTTTCTATAGCTAGTGACTGTATGTCTGGGGCTTCTCCTTTCTATAGCTAGTGACTGTATGTCATCCTCCTTTCTATAGCTAGTGACTGTATGTCTGGGGTACAGGCTCCTTTCTATAGCTAGTGACTGTATGTCTGGGGTTCAGGCTCCTTTCTATAGCTAGTGACTGTATGTCTGGGGTACAGGCTCCTTTCTATAGCTAGTGACTGTATGTCTCACCTCCATCTATAGCTAGTGACTGTATGTCTGGGGTTCTCCTTTCTATAGCTAGTGACTGTAGGTACAGGCTCCTTTCTATAGCTAGTGACTGTATGTCTGGGGTTCCTCCTTTCTATAGCTAGTGACTGTATGTCTGGGGCTCCTCCTTTCTATAGCTAGTGACTGTATGTCTGGGGCTCCTCCTTTCTATAGCTAGTGACTGTATGTCTGGGGCTCCTCCTTTCTATAGCTAGTGACTGTATGTCTGGGGCTCCTCCTTTCTATAGCTAGTGACTGTATGTCTGGGGCTCCTCCTTTCTATAGCTAGTGACTGTATGTCTGGGGCTGTCTAGCTAGTGACTCTTTCTATAGCTAGTGGTTCCTCCTTTCTATAGCTAGTGACTGTACGTCTGGGGCTCCTCCTGTCTATAGCTAGTGAGTCTGGGGCTCCTCCTGTCTATAGCTAGTGACTGTATGTCTGGGGCTCCTCCTTTCTATAGCTAGTGACTGTATGTCTGGGGCTCCTGTCTATAGCTAGTGACTGTATGTCTGGGGCTCCTCCTTTCTATAGCTAGTGACTGTATGTCTGGGGTTCCTCCTTTCTATAGCTAGTGACAACGTCTGGGGCTCCTCCTGTCTATAGCTAGTGACTGTATTTTTCTATAGTGACTAGTGACTGTATAGCTAGTGACTGTATGTCTGGGGCTCCTTTCTATAGCTAGTGACTGTATGTCTGGGGCTTCTCCTTTCTATAGCTAGTGACTGTACGTCTGGGGTTCCTCCTTTCTATAGCTAGTGACTGTATGTCTGGGGTTCCTCCTTTCTATAGCTAGTGACTGTATGTCTGGGGCTTCTCCTTTCTATAGCTAGTGACTGTATGTCTGGGGCTCCTCCTTTCTATAGCTAGTGACTGTATGTCTGGGCTCCTCCTTTCTATAAGTGAACGTCTGGGGCTCCTCCCTGTCTATAGCTAGTGACTGTATGTCTGGGGTGACATGTCTGGGGCTCCTTTCTATAGCTAGTGAATGTCTGGGGCTTCCTCCTTTCTATAGCTAGTGACTGTATGTCTGGGGTACAGGCTCCTTTCTATAGCTAGTGACTGTACGTCTGGGACTCCTCCTGTCTATAGCTAGTGACTGTACGTCTGGGGCTCCTCCTGTCTATAGCTAGTGACTGTACGTCTGGGGCTCCTCCTGTCTATAGCTAGTGACTGTATGTCTGGGGCTCCTCCTTTCTATAGCTAGTGACTGTACGTCTGGGGCTCCTCCTGTCTATAGCTAGTGACTGTATCTATAGCTAGTGACTGTATGTCTGGGGCTCCTCCTCTATAGCAGTGACTCTAGCTGGGGCTATCCTTCAAAGCTGAGTGCCACAGTATAGTCTGGGGCCTCGGTTAGGGCAGGTCTAGCTAGCTATCCTTCAAAGTGAGGCCACAGTATAGCAGCCTGCGGTTCAGGGCAGGTCTAGCTATCCCATCCTTCACAGTGAGGCCACAGTATAGCAGCCTGCGGTTCAGGGCAGGTCTAGCTATCCATCCTTCAAAGTGAGGCCACAACAGCAGCCTGCGGTTCAGGGCAGGTCTGCTATCCATCCTTCACAGTGAGGCCACAGTATAGCAGCCTGCGGTTCCGGTCAGGTCTATCTAGCCATCCTTCACAGTGAGGCAGCCTCCCTAGCTACAGTATAGCTCACAGTGGGTTAGAAATGAAGGCCACAGTATAGCAGGCTATGTTTCATGGCAGGGACGCTGGCAGACCATCCCTCACAGTAACTGAGCCTGGCACCGTAGCCTTGGCTGGGCATCGTGCCTCACCACATTAACAAAAGTGGAAAAGTGCCACTGAATCAGGGGCAGAGCTCCTCACTGAGACACATAATACATCACTCCTGGGGGAGAGTATAGTGGGCCTGGCTGTCTCAACCCGCCACGGACTACATGAGGTAAATACATATTTATGATAATGCCAATCCCATTTCTATTAGGCTTACCGGGGCTTGCAAATCTAACCAGACTATTTATTCAGAGATTGTTTACACTGAGCCACAGAGGCAGTCAGTGAGAATGTCTGAGCAAAAACCAGCCACTAATCAGAGTGGATTCCAGAAACCATAGAGCTCGTCTTAGCTTAGAGGTGACCCATCTAGAGTAGATTGCAGACGGATGACAATGAGACAAATTGCAACTAGGACATCAACAGTATGATGCGGTCCTAGCTATAGAACATCAACAACATGATGCTATCCTAGCTATAGAACATCAACAACATGATGCTATCCTAGCTATAGAACATCAACAACATGATGCTATCCTAGCTATAGAACATCAACAACATGATGCTATCCTAGCTAGAACATCAACAACAGAACTAGAACATCAACAACATGATGCTATCCTAGCTATAGAACTAGAACATCAACAACATGATGCTATCCTAGCTATAGAACTAGGACATCAACATGATGCTAACATGATGCTATCCTAGCTATAGAACATCAACAACATGATGCTATCCTAGCTATAGAACATCAACAACATGATGCTATCCTAGCTATAGGACATCAACAACATGATGCTATCCTAGCTATAGGACATCAACAACATGATGCTATCCTAGCTATAGAACATCAACAACATGATGCTAAGCTATAGAACATCAACAACATGATGCTATCCTAGCTATAGAAACAACAACATCAACAACATGATGCTATCCTAGCTAGAACATAGAACATCAACAACATGATGCTATCCTAGCTATAGAACATCAACAACATGATGCTATCCTAGCTATAGAACATCAACAACATGATGCTATCCTAGCTATAGAACATCAACAACATGATGCTATCCTAGCTATAGAACATCAACAACATGATGCTATCCTAGCTATAGAACATCAACAACATGATGCTATCCTAGCTATAGAACATCAACAACATGATGCTATCCTAGCTATAGAACATCAACAACATGATGCTATCCTAGCTATAGAACATCAACAACATGATGCTATCCTAGCTATAGAACATCAACAACATGATGCTATCCTAGCTATAGAACATCAACAACATGATGCTATCCTAGCTATAGGACATCAACAACATGATGCTATCCTAGCTATAGAACATCAACAACATGATGCTATCCTAGCTATAGAACATCAACAACATGATGCTATCCTAGCTATAGAACATCAACAACATGATGCTATCCTAGCTATAGAACTAGGACATCAACAACATGATGCTATCCTAGCTATAGAACATCAACAACATGATGCTATCCTAGCTATAGGACATCAACAACATGATGCTATCCTAGCTATAGGACATCAACAACATGATGCTATCCTAGCTATAGAACATCAACAACATGATGCTATCCTAGCTATAGAACATCAACAACATGATGCTATCCTAGCTATAGAACTAGGACATCAACAACATGATGCTATCCTAGCTATAGAACATCAACAACATGATGCTATCCTAGCTATAGAACATCAACAACATGATGCTATCCTAGCTATAGAACATCAACAACATGATGCTATCCTAGCTATAGAACATCAACAACATGATGCTATCCTAGCTATAGAACATCAACAACATGATGCTATCCTAGCTATAGAACATCAACAACATGATGCTATCCTAGCTATAGAACTAGAAAGTACAGTAGTCGTTATTTTGATAGTTCCATTCTCCTCTCCTGCTGTGGAAACCAACTAGAAGAGTGATTTCTCTCAGTGCTGGCGGCCGACCACTCCTCTATTCTCACACACAGACACCACCGACTCAGTTCTCAGTCTCCTCCTGTTAACACCCTATAACCACTACACCAGTTAACACCCTATAACCACTACACCAGTTAACACCCTATAACCACTACACCAGTTAACACCCTATAACCACTACACCAGTTAACACCCTATAAGCACTACACCAGTTAACACCCTGTAACCACTACACCAGTTAACACCCTATAACCACTACACCAGTTAACACCCTATAACCACTACACCAGTTAACACCCTATAACCACTACACCAGTTAACACCCTATAACCACTACACCAGTTAACTCCCTATAAACACTACATCAAGTCACTTCTGTGTTATTCCAAGTGAGTTATAGCTGCAGTCCATTTGAGTTTGTGTGATCAGAATCTCAGATTCCCCCTGAACCTCAGCAGCAGCAGCCTTCTCCCAGTAGGCCAAACATTCTCCCAGTAGGCCAAACATTCTCCCAGTAGGCCAAACATTCTCCCAGTAGGCCAAACATTCTCCCAGTGGGCCAAACATTCTCCCAGTCGGCCAAACATTCTCCCAGTCGGCCAAACATTCTCCCAGTGGGCCAAACATTCTCCCAGTGGGCCAAACATTCTCCCCAAACATTCTCCCAGTGGGCCAAACATTCTCCCAGTGGGCCAAACATTCTCCCAGTGGGCCAAACATTCTCCCAGTGGGCCAAACATTCTCCCAGTGGGCCAAACATTCTCCCAGTGGGTGGGCCAAACATTCTCCCAGTGGGCCAAACATTCTCCCAGTGGGCCAAACATTCTCCCAGTGGGCCAAACATTCTCCCAGTGGGCCAAACATTCTCCCAGTGGGCCAAACATTCTCCCAGTGGGCCAAACATTACACTACAAGAATGATGTCACGGTGTTCTGGAATGTCACTGTTTTCTGTCAGGTTGAAAACTCCAGATTTCTTTTCATTACAGACAGGAAGTAACGTAGTGGCTGTTCTGGCCGTCTCATTATCACGTCAATGTCTATTTCCTGTGTGATATGTTTTAACGGACACGCTCCGTAGGGTCGTCCTGACCAATCACTGCGGTGGTTACTAGAGAAACCCCATATAAACATACTGCTCTCTATAAAACCCTCCTCGGTTCCACTGCTCATTGGGGTGAATTACTGGCCTCATAAATAGTTAGCATGAATTCGATGACAGAGTACCTCTCTAGTATTTCAATACGGCTTTAAAAGGAAAGATCTTAAGTGCATTAACACACGTGGGGTGTCAGTGTTTGAAAAAGTGAAGTCCACAGTCTCAATCTTGAGAGAAACATCAACAACCCCAACGGGGTTCCATCTCAGCCACCACTCTACAGCATTGGCTTTCCATTGCAATCAGCATTGTTGTAGGGCCTGTGTGTGTGTGTGTGTGTGTGTGTGTGTGTGTGTGTGTGTGTGTGTGTGTGTGTGTGTGTGTGTGTGTGTGTGTGTGTGTGTGTGTGTGTGTGTGTGTGTGTGTGTGTGTGTGTGTGTGTGTGAATGAGGGGTCAGTCCATGGCCCAGACCACCATTTCCCCTCATTGAGCCACTTAACTCTATAGGAACATGACCGATCGCGTTTCAACAGGCCGTGCTCTTTATCATAATGGAATCATTTGTCAGCCCGGTAACAAGATCCCGTTTCTCACATCAATAAAGAGGAAGACGGTGCTATACTTCTCCCATCCTTACTTACCGGTAATAACAGAAGTAGGTTTCACACGAACACACACAAAAATGTTTTCACTAAATAATTATTTTGGGTTTCTACTAGTTATTTGAATGTTTGTGGTAAGCTAAAGCTAGCGTAACATTTAGGTCATAAAATGCTTAAAGATTTGTCCGCTCTGGTAGAGAGCAGCATCATAAGGCATTTAACTGCGTCACGGCTGATGTGAATAGCAGGCTGTGGACTGAGGAACGATGGATCACTGCCATGGCTGAAGGAACACAGCAGTCTGTAATGGAACTATGGCATGTGTCTCTTACTCAAATAAACCAGTCTGTTCCTCTATAAACCAGTATGTTCCTCTATAAACCAGTCTGTCCCTCTGTAAACCAGTCTGTCCCTCTGTAAACCAGTCTGTCCCTCTGTAAACCAGTCTGTCCCTCTGTAAACCAGTCTGTCCCTCTGTAAACCAGTCTGTTCTAAATGTGTCTGTTCCTCTATAAACCAGTCTGTTCCTCTGTAAACCAGCCTGTTCCTCTATAAACCAGTCTGTTCTAAATGTCTGTAAACCAGTCTGTTCCTCTATAAACCAGTCTGTTCCTCTATAAACCAGTCTGTTCCACTATAAACCAGTCTGTTCCTCTATAAACCAGTCTGTTCTAAATGTGTCTGTTCCTCTATAAACCAGTCTGTTCCACTATAAACCACATAAACCAGTCTGTTCCGCTATAAACCAGTCGTTATATAAACCAGTCCGTTCCGTTAAACCAGTCCGTTCCTCTATAAACCAGTCCGTTCCACTATAAACCAGTCCGTTCCACTATAAACCAGTCCGTTCCTCTAAACCAGTTCCTCTATAAACCAGTCCGTTCCTCTATAAACCAGTCCGTTCCTCTATAAACCAGTCCGTTCCTCTATAAACCAGTCTGTTCCTCTATAAACCAGTCTGTTCCTCTATAAAACAGGTTGTTCTAAATGAGCTAGAGGCCCGGGGTGGAGAGAACTGTGTGTGTGTGTGTGTGAGGATATGTGGGTGTGATTAAGGATGGTGTGTGTGTGTGTGTGAAGATTTGAAAGAGGGTGTGTGTGTGTGAGGATATGTGGGTGTGATTAAGGATGGTGTGTGTGTGTGTGAAGATGTGAGAGAGAGGGTGTGTGTGTGTGTGTTTGCACGTATGCGTCCATGGAGGAAGGCTGGGAGAAGAAGGTACTCACGGGGTCCACACAGTGGGGAAGGCTTCTCGCTCCTCCTGGCTGTACTCATTCAGCCTGCGAGGGATCTCTCTGGGCTGAGGCAGCTCCTCCGTCAGGTTCAGAAGGATGTCCTCAGGAAGATCCTGCCATACAATTACATACAACAGTCATTTCATGGATCTGTATGGCACCTCGGCTCTAACCAGGGACAGGAACACAGTCTTAGGTTTGTAGGTGTCTTTACTTTTCAGAGAGGGAAAACACACCTGGGTTAGAGAGAGGTGCAAGTCAAAGGAAAGTAAGACTTTTATATTTATATACCGTATAATGAGAAGCTAGAGTCAGACTAGACGTGTCTAAATGCTTTACCACAATGGAAACCAGTCAGACTTGCGTTGATTGGAAACGAGTCAGACTTGCGTTGATTGGAAACCAGTCAGACTTGCGTTGATTGGAAACCAGTCAGACTTGCGTTGATTGGAAACCAGTCAGACTTCAGACGTTGATTGGAAACCAGTCAGACTTGCGTTGATTGGAAACCAGTCAGACTTGCGTTGATTGGAAACCAGTCAGACTTGCGTTGATTGGAAACCAGTCAGACTTGCGTTGATTGGAAACCAGTCAGACTTGCGTTGATTGGAAACCAGTCAGACTTGCGTTGATTGGAAACCAGTCAGACTTGCGTTGATTGGAAACCAGTCAGACTTGCGTTGATTGGAAACCAGTCAGACTTGCGTTGATTGGAAACCAGTCAGACTTGCGTTGATTGGAAACCAGTCAGATTGATTGGAAACCAGTCAGACTTGCGTTGATTGGAAACCAGTCAGACTTGCGTTGATTGGAAACCAGTCAGACTTGCGTTGATTGGAAACCAGTCAGACTTGCGTTGATTGGAAACCAGTCAGACTTGCGTTGATTGGAAACCAGTCAGTCGTTGAGAAACCAGTCAGACTTGCGTTGATTGGAAACCAGTCAGACTTGCGTTGATTGGAAACCAGTCAGACTTGCGTTGATTGGAAACCAGTCAGACTTGCGTTGATTGGAAACCAGTCAGACTTGCGTTGATTGGAAACCAGTCAGACTTGCGTTGATTGAAACCAGTCAGACTTGCGTTTGATTGGAAACCAGTCAGACTTGCGTTTGATTGGAAACCAGTCAGACTTGCGTTGATTGGAAACCAGTCAGACTTGCGTTGATTGGAAACCAGTCAGACTTGCGTTGATTGGAAACCAGTCAGACTTGCGTTGATTGGAAACCAGTCAGACTTGCGTTGATTGGAAACCAGTCAGACTTGCGTTGATTGGAAACCAGTCAGACTGCGTTTGATTGGAAACCAGTCAGATTGATTGGAAACCAGTCAGACTTGCGTTGATTGGAAACCAGTCAGACTTGCGTTGATTGGAAACCAGTCAGACTTTCAGTTGATTGAATAAAGACCAGTTGATCTTCAGGGAAGAGGTTGATTGGAAACCAGTCAGACTTGCGTTGATTGGAAACCAGTCAGACTTGCGTTGATTGGAAACCAGTCAGACTTGCGTTGATTGGAAACCAGTCAGACTTGCGTTGATTGAAGAAACCAGTCAGACTTCCAGCGCTTGATTGGAAACCAGTCAGTCCCTAATGGCGTTGATTGGAAACCAGTCAGATTGGTTGATTGGAAACCAGTCAGACTTGCGAATTGATTGGAAACCAGTCAGACTTATCACTTGATTGGAAACCAGTCAGACTTGCGTTTAATTGGAAACGAGTCAGACTTGCGTTATCGCTGATATTTCTATGTCTGTTCTTGGCTGAATGTGTCATCATTTAAAATGACTAAACAAATTAAAGTCAATCAAATCAACATGTCAAGACATATTCAGTCCACAACAGGAGAATAAAGACCAGTTATTTTATCTTCAGGGAAGAGGTGTCGTGTGTGGCATCATTCTTTTTACTAAAACATCTCATTTCATCTTCACACATATTAGATGTGAAAGTCTTAAAAGACAAGTCTTACATCTTCAGGGAAGAGGTGTAGTCGTTGCATCATGGTCCTTCTGGAGAGGTTCCTAGGCAGCATCCCGTACACTGCCAGCTTCACTATCTGGAGGAAGAAGAGGAAGATAGAAGAAGAGTGGACTCTGGATCCAGCGCTTGGATAGGCTACTCAGATTCAGTCCCTAATGGCACACTAGCCCACTATAGGGAATCCTAAATCACTATATAGGGAATCCTAATGAAGTATATAGGGAATCCTAGATCACTATATAGGGAATCCTAGATCGCTATATAGGGAATCCTAGATCACAATATAGGGAATCCTAGATCACTATATAGGGAATCCTAGATCACTATATAGGGAATCCTAGATCGCTATATAGGGAATCCTAGATCGATCACTATATAGGGAATCCTAGATCACTATATAGGGAATCCTAGATCACTATATAGGGAATCCTAGATCACTATATAGGGAATCCTAGATCACTATATAGGGAATCCTAGATCACTATATAGGGAATCCTAGATCACTATATAGGGAATCCTAGATCACTATCATCCTAGATCACTATATAGGGAATCCTAGATCACTATATAGGAATCCTAGATCACTATCCTAGGAATCCTAGATCACTATACAGGGAATCCTAGATCACTATCAGGGAATCCTAGATCACTATATAGGGAATCCTAGATCACTATACAGGGAATCCTAGATCACTATATAGGGAATCCTAGATCACTATATAGGGAATCCTAGATCACAATATAGGGAATCCTAGATCACTATATAGGGAATCCTAGATCACTATATAGGGAATCCTAGATCACTATATAGGGAATCCTAGATCACTATATAGGGAATCCTAGATCACTATATAGGGAATCCTAGATCACTATATAGGGAATCCTAGATCACTATATAGGGAATCCTAGATCACTATATATGGAATCCTAGCGCACTATATAGGAATCCTAGGAATCCTATCCTAAAGCACTATATAGGGAATCCTAGATCACTATATAGGGAATCCTAGATCACTATCCAGGGTATCCTAAAGCACTATATGGAATCCTAGATCACTATATAGGGAATCCTAGATCACTATATAGGGAATCCTAGATCACTATATAGGGAATCCTAGATCACTATATAGGGAATCCTAGATCACTATATAGGGAATCCTAGATCACTATATAGGAATAGCGCACTATCCAGGGTATCCTAGTGCACTATCCAGGGTATCCTAAAGCACTATATAGGGTATCCTAGTGCACTATCCAGGGTATCCTAAAGCACTATCCAGGGTATCCTAGATCACTATATAGGGAATCCTAGATCACTATCCAGGGTATCCTAAAGCACTATATAGGGAATAGGGTGCCATTTGGGACACTTTCACAGACATTTGATATGAGACAGTTGGATCAGGGTTGTCATGGTTACAGCTCTGGAGAAGAACAAGGTTGAGGTCCATCATTGAACCTTTAATATGTCTGCAGTGGTGACCAGTAGAGATCCTGTTAGGTCCAGACAGGGATACTACTAAGCAGGATCAATGAGTCAGCCAGCTAATCTCCCTCATTTGTTCTTAGAAGTATATACTTTAAAACGGACATGGTCTAATTTACCCAACATCCAGAAACACATAAGTTTAGCTTTCTTAAATGAAACCGAAAAACAATAGATATTTCTGGATGTTCATCAAAGTCAGCTGGCTAAATAATTGATTCTTCTTTGTACAAAACCCCTCAGGTCTGTTCTCTATGACCCTGTCCAGAAACAACCCCTCTATTTACCCCTATCCCCTGTGTAGCTCAGTTGGTAGAGCATGGCGCTTGTAACGCCAGGGTAGTGGGTTCGATCCCCGGGACCACCCATAAGTAGAATGTATGCACACATGACTGTAAGTCGCTTTGGATAAAAGCGTCTGCTAAATGGCATATATATATATATATATATATATAGAGACACTTGGGTGGATCTGATAGAAGGTACTAGATTAAGCAATATGGTAATATCTCCTCTACCTTACCCTCTTTAGATATAAAGTTGTCTACAGGGGAGACTCTTTACTATAACCCTGCAATAGGGTTTGTATTCCTCGTATCCCTCCCTCACTCTGTGGTGTGACACATATTCAGTGTTTCTTGGAGCGGTGTCACGATCGCCAACTGGTAGCAAATCATTTAGGTCGTGTGAAAAAAATGGTGTTATCCTCAAACTAATACCCTGAATGCTCAGCTCGGGGGAGGCAGGTAGCCTAGTGGTTAGAGCGTTGGGCCAGTAACCGAAAGGTTGCTGGATCGAATCCCTGAGCTGACAAGGTAAAAACCTGTCCTTTTGCCCCTGAACAAGGCAGTTAACCCATTGTTCCCCGGTAAATAATCATTTGTTCTTAACTGACTTTAAATAAAGTTTACATAAAATGTGCCTCTGCCCCTCCCTGCCCCACCGCTCCCCCCCCTCTGCCCCCCCGCCCCTCCCTGCTCCCAGCTGTCCCTCCTCTGCCCCCTCCCTGCTCCCAGCTGCCCCTCCCCTCCCCTGCTCCCAGCTCCCAGCTGCCCCTCCCTGCTCCCAGCTGCCCCTCCCTGCTCCCAGCTGCCCCTCCCTGCTCCCAGCTGCCCCTCCCTGCTCCCAGCTGCCCCTCCCTGCTCCCAGCTGCCCCTCCCTGCTCCCAGCTGCCCCTCCCTCCTTCCGTTGGCAAACCAACCATCAAAATGACATGTTATTCCTACATAACCGTCCACCACTCAAATCCATCCTCTGCAATAAGAAAACCAAGTGAGGGGAAGAAACATCCAAATGTCCCAAATGTCTCATCTACCATTTCCAGCTTAATCCCTTCATACATATCTATCCCCTGTGAAAATTAAATCAGTCCTACTCCTGTTAAATGACGACCGGGGTGTGTGGAAGACGGATGTGTGTTGTATAGGGACACCATCCGTCACCACGGCTACAGAAGGTGGATGTCACCCGATGTGATCATTACCCACAATTACCTGTGATAGATTCTCCCCCGTTGGAATAACTCAGCTAGAGACATGCATCCATCTCATTAATGGAGGTATAACGTGCTAGAGGAACCTGAGGAGGGCTGGAGGGGGCTGGAGACGGGAGGGGGAGAGAGAGAGGAGGGGAAGGAAGATGCAACTGGCTAGGGCTGGGGAGGAGCGCTGAGGAGAGGGATGAGGACAGTTAGGGAGAGGTGGGTTAGGGGAGAGAGGAGGTTTGGAGAGGGCTGGGGGCAGGCAGGCAGTTGGCCAGGTCTTGGAGCTCTGCCCTGGGCCATTCTGCTATACAGTATGGGACAGTATGGCTGACTGGGGTAGGATAACATGTAGCTGTTCAGTTCTCTGGGCTGGGGTAGGATACCATGTGGCTATTCTGGGGTAGGATAACATGTGGCTGTTCAGTTCTCTGGGCTGGGGTAGGATACCATGTGGCTGTTCTGAGGTAGGATAACATGTGGCTGTTCAGTTCTCTGGGCTGGGGTAGGATAACATGTGGCTGTTCTGGGGTAGGATAACATGTGGCTGCTCTGGGGTAGGATAACATGTGGCTGCTCTGGGGTAGGATAACATGTGGCTGCTCTGGGGTAGGATAACATGTGGCTGGTCTGGGGTAGGATAACATGTGGCTGGTCTGGGGTAGGATAACATGTGGCTGGTCTGGGGTAGGATAACATGTGGCTGGTCTGGGGTTGGATAACATGTGGCTGGTCTGGGGTTGGATAACATGTGGCTGTTTAGTTCTCTGGGCTGGGGTAGGATAACATGTGGCTGTGCTGGGGTAGGATAACATGTGGCTATCCTGGGGTAGGATAACATGTGGCTGCTCTGGGGTAGGATAACATGTGGCTGGTCTGGGGTAGGATCACATGTGGCTGTGCTGGGGTAGGATAACATGTGGCTGGTCTGGGGTAGGATAACATGTGGCTGGTCTGGGGTAGGATAACATGTGGCTGGTCTGGGGTAGGATAACATGTGGCTGCTCTGGGGTAGGATAACATGTGGCTGGTCTGGGGTAGGATAACATGTGGCTGGTCTGGGGTAGGATAACATGTGGCTGCTCTGGGGTAGGATAACATGTAGCTGTTCAGTTCTCTGGGCTGGGGTAGGATAACATGTGGCTATCCTGGGGTAGGATAACATGTGGCTGCTCTGGGGTAGGATAACATGTGGCTGGTCTGGGGTAGGATAACATGTGGCTGGTCTGGGGTAGGATAACATGTGGCTGTTCAGTTCTCTGTTCTGGGGTAGGATAACATGTGGCTGTGCTGGGGTAGGATAACATGTGGCTATCCTGGGGTAGGATAACATGTGGCTATCCTGGGGTAGGATAACATGTGGCTGCTCTGGGGTAGGATAACATGTTGCTGGTCTGGGGTAGGATCACATGTGGCTGTGCTGGGGTAGGATAACATGTGGCTGCTCTGGGGTAGGATAACATGTGGCTGCTCTGGGGTAGGATAACATGTAGCTGTTCAGTTCTCTGGGCTGGGGTAGGATAACATGTGGCTGCTCTGTTCTCTGGTCTGGGGTAGGATAACATGTGGCTGTTCTGGGGTAGGATAACATGTGGCTGCTCTGTTCTCTGGGCTGGGGTAGGATAACATGTGGCTGTTCTGTTCTCTGTTCTGGGGTAGGATAACATATAGCTATTCAGTTCTCTGGGCTGGGGTAGGATACCATGTGGCTGTTCAGTTCTTTGGGCTGGGGTAGGATAACGTGTGGCTGTTCTGGGGTTGGATAACATGTGGCTGTGCTGGGGTAGGATAACATGTGGCTGCTGTTCTGGGGTAGGATAACATGTGGCTGCTGGGGTAGGATAACATGTGGCTGCTGTTCTGGGGTAGGATAACATGTGGCTGCTGGGCTGGGGTAGCATAACATGTGGCTGCTCTGTTCTGGGGTAGAATAACATGTGGCTGCTGTTCTGGGGTAGGATAACATGTGGCTGCTGTTCTGGGGTAGGATAACATGTGGCTGCTGTTCTGGGGTAGGATAACATGTGGCTGCTGTTCTGGGGTAGGATAACATGTGGCTGCTCTGTTCTGGGGTAGAATAACATGTGGCTGCTGTTCTGGGGTAGGATAACATGTGGCTGCTCTGTTCTGGGGTAGAATAACATGTGGCTGCTGTTCTGGGGTAGGATAACATGTGGCTGCTGTTCTGGGGTAGCATAACATGTGGCTGCTCTGTTCTGGGGTAGGATAACATGTGGCTGCTGTTCTGGGGTAGAATAACATGTGGCTGCTGTTCTGGGGTAGGATAACATGTGGCTGCTGTTCTGGGGTAGGATAACATGTGGCTGCTCTGTTCTGGGGTAGGATAACATGTGGCTGCTATGTTCTCTGGGCTGGGGTAGGATACCATGTGGCTGTTCTGGGGTAGGATAACATGTGGCTGTTCAGTTCTCTGGGCTGGGGTAGGATAACATGTGGCTGTTCTGGGGTACGATAACATCTGGCTGTCCTGGGGTAGGATAACATGTGGCTGTTCTGGGGTAGGATAACATGTGGCTGGCTGGTCTGGGGTAGGATAACAACATGTGGCTGTGTCTGGGGTAGGATAACATGTGGCTGTTCTGGGGTAGGATAACATGTGGCTGCTCTGGGGTAGGATAACATGTGGCTGTTCTGGGGTAGGATAACATGTGGCTGTTCTGGGGTAGGAAAACTTCCAGGTTTTAACCAATAGTGCAAAGAAGGTATTAGGTGAACAATAGGTAAGTAAAGAAATAAAACAACAGTAAAAAGACAGGCTACATACAGTAGCGAGGCTACATACAGTAGCGAGGCTACATACAGTAGCGAGGCTACATACAGTAGCGAGGCTACATACAGTAGCGAGGCTATATACAGTAGCGAGGCTACATACAGTAGCGAGGCTACATACAGACACAGGTTAGTCAGGCTGATTGAGGTAGTATGTACATGTAGATATGGTTAAAGTGACTATGCATATGATGAACAGAGAGTAGCAGTAGTGTAAAAAGGAGTTGGTGGGTGGTGGGACACAATGCAGACAGCCTGCTTAGCCAATGTGCTGGAGCACTGGTTGGTCGGCCCAATTGAGGTAGTATGTACATGAATGTCTAGTTAAAGTGACTATGCTGATCAGATGAACAGACAGAAGCAGCAGCATGTTGAAACATCGGGAGGTCGACTGAGGAAAGGGAACATGTAGCACTTAAACTCAAAGGAAGGTGTAAATTACAGCCCGGTTTATTGTAATGTGGGGAGGAGGGTCACTGCACTGCTAGGAACTAGATGAGTCAATACAATTGGAAAAGGGAGGATTCATGTATATCTGGGCTTAGCTATAGGTACATTTAATTAGTATATACGTGAGCTTAGCTATAGGTACATTTAATTAGTATATACACGTGGGCTTAGCTATAGGTACATTTAATTAGTATATACGTGGGCTTAGCTATAGGTACATTTAATTAGTATATACACGTGGGCTTAGCTATTGGTACATTTAATTAGTATATACGTGAGCTTAGCTATTGGTACATTTAATTAGTATATACGTGAGCTTAGCTATAGGTACATTTAATTAGTATATACGTGAGCTTAGCTATAGGTACATTTAACTAATATATACG
Source organism: Oncorhynchus gorbuscha (assembly GCF_021184085.1). Classification (NCBI taxonomy): domain Eukaryota; kingdom Metazoa; phylum Chordata; class Actinopteri; order Salmoniformes; family Salmonidae; genus Oncorhynchus; species Oncorhynchus gorbuscha. The sequence goes on from NW_025746824.1 coordinate 25,298, forward strand.
TGGGCTTAGCTACAGGTACATTTAATTAATATATACGTGGGCTTAGCTATTGGTACATTTAATTAGTATATACACGTGAGCTTAGCTATTGGTACATTTAATTAGTATATACGTGGGCTTAGCTATAGGTACATTTAATTAGGATATACGTGAGCTTAGCTATAGGTACATTTAACTAATATATACGTGAGCTTAGCTATAGGTACATTTAATTAATATATACGTGAGCTTAGCTAGTGAGCTTAGCTATTAATTTTAATATATACGTGAGCTTAGCTATAGGTACATTTAATTAATATATACGTGAGCTTAGCTATAGGTACATTTAATTAATATATACGTGAGCTTAGCTATAGGTACATTTAATTAATATATACGTGAGCTTAGCTATAGGTACATTTAATTAATATATACGTGAGCTTAGCTATAGGTACATTTAATTAATATATACGTGAGCTTAGCTATAGGTACATTTAATTAGTATATACATTTAACTAATATATACGTGAGCTTAGCTATAGGTACATTTAATTAATATATACGTGAGCTTAGCTATAGGTACATTTAATTAATATATACGTGAGCTTAGCTATAGGTACATTTAATTAATATATATGTGAGCTTAGCTATAGGTACATTTAATTAATATATACGTGGGCTTAGCTACAGGTACATTTAATTAGTATATACGTGGGCTTAGCTATAGGTACATTTAACTAATATATACGTGAGCTTAGCTATAGGTACATTTAATTAGTATATACGTGAGCTTAGCTATAGGTACATTTAATTAACATTCATGTATGCGAGGCAACACAAACTAAAAGTATACACTGAAACATAAGACCATCCATCTAAATAAGAGCAAGGCAGAGAGGAGAGAAAACATACAGCTGAATTTAACCTGAAATGGGTTTGGTTTTATTCCTTGAAAAAGTTCATCTCTGGGTTGTAAATAATCTGTGCTGCTGTTCCTTTATCTTCCTGCACACCCAGCTAGGCCTTTCCCCAGATTACAGTAGACCTTCTCCTAAAGGTCTAATCGTCTGACAGACCAGCATCAGCAGAGATCCTGTGTGTCTGTGATAATACACACCCAGCTAGGCCTTTCCCCAGAAATACAGTAGACCTTCTCCTAAAGGTCTAAACGTCTGACAGACCTGCATCAGCAGAGATCCTGTGTGTCTGTGATAATACACACCCAGCTAGGCCTTTCCCCAGAAATACAGTAGACCTTCTCCTAAAGGTCTAAACGTCTGACAGACCAGCATCAGCAGAGATCCTGTGTGTCTGTGATAATACACACCCAGCTAGGCCTTTCCCCAGATTACAGTAGACTTTCACCTAAAGGTCTAAACGTCTGACAGACCAGCATCAGCAGAGATCCTGTGTGTCTGTGATAATACACACCCAGCTAGGCCTTTCCCCAGATTACAGTAGACCTTCTCCTAAAGGTCTAAACGTCTAACAGACCAGCATCAGCAGAGATCCTGTGTGTCTGTGATAATACACACCCAGCTAGGCCTTTCCCCAGATTACAGTAGACCTTCTCCTAAAGGTCTAAACGTCTGACAGACCAGCATCAGCAGAGATCCTGTGTGTCTGTGATAATACACACCCAGCTAGGCCTTTCCCCAGATTACAGTAGACCTTCTCCTAAAGATCTAATCGTCTGACAGACCAGCATCAGCAGAGATCCTGTGTGTCTGTGATAATACACACCCAGCTAGGCCTTTCCCCAGATTACAGTAGACCTTCTCCTAAAGGTCTAATCGTCTGACAGACCTGCATCAGCAGAGATCCTGTGTGTCTGTGATAATACACACCCAGCTAGGCCTTTCCCCAGATTACAGTAGACCTTCTCCTAAAGGTCTAAACGTCTAACAGACCTGCATCAGCAGAGATCCTGTGTGTCTGTGATAATACACACCCAGCTAGGCCTTTCCCCAGATTACAGTAGACCTTCTCCTAAAGGTCTAAACGTCTGACAGACCAGCATCAGCAGAGATCCTGTGTGTCTGTGATAATACACACCCAGCTAGGCCTTTCCCCAGATTACAGTAGACCTTCTCCTAAAGGTCTAATCGTCTGACAGACCAGCATCAGCAGAGATCCTGTGTGTCTGTGATAATACACACCCAGCTAGGCCTTTCCCCATATTACAGTAGACCTTCTCCTAAAGGTCTAAATGTCTAAAAGACCTGCATCAGCAGAGATCCTGTGTGTCTGTGATAATACACACCCAGCTAGGCCTTTCCCCAGATTACAGTAGACCTTCTCCTAAAGGTCTAAACGTCTGACAGACCAGCATCAGCAGAGATCCTGTGTGTCTGTGATAATACACACCCAGCTAGGCCTTTCCCCAGATTACAGTAGACCTTCTCCTAAAGATCTAATCGTCTGACAGACCAGCATCAGCAGAGATCCTGTGTGTCTGTGATAATACACACCCAGCTAGGCCTTTCCCCAGATTACAGTAGACCTTTGCCTAAAGGTCTAATCGTCTGACAGACCAGCATCAGCAGAGATCCTGTGTGTCTGTGATAATACACACCCAGCTAGGCCTTTCCCCAGATTACAGTAGACTTTCACCTAAAGGTCTAATCGTCTGACAGACCAGCATCAGCAGAGATCCTGTGTGTCTGTGATAATACACACCCAGCTAGGCCTTTCCCCAGATTACAGTAGACCTTTGCCTAAAGGTCTAATCGTCTGACAGACCAGCATCAGCAGAGATCCTGTGTGTCTGTGATAATACACACCCAGCTAGGCCTTTCCCCAGATTACAGTAGACCTTCCCTAAAGGTCTAATCCTGACAGACCAGCATCAGCAGAGATCCTGTGTCTGTGATAATACACACCCAGCTAGGCCTTTCCCCAGATTACAGTAGACCTTTGCCTAAAGGTCTAATCGTCTGACAGACCAGCATCAGCAGAGATCCTGTGTGTCTGTGATAATACACACCCAGCTAGGCCTTTCCCCAGATTACAGTAGACCTTTGCCTAAAGGTCTAATCGTCTGACAGACCAGCATCAGCAGAGATCCTGTGTGTCTGTGATAATACACACCCAGCTAGGCCTTTCCCCAGATTACAGTAGACTTTGAACATCGATACTAACAGACCAGCATCAGCAGAGATCCTGTGTGTCTGTGATAATACACACCCAGCTAGGCCTTTCCCCAGATTACAGTAGACCTTTCCTAAAGGTCTAATCGTCTGACAGACCAGCATCAGCAGAGATCCTGTGTGTCTGTGATAATACACACCCAGCTAGGCCTTTCCCCAGATTACAGTAGACCTTCTCCTAAAGGTCTAATCGTCTAACAGACCAGCATCAGCAGAGATCCTGTGTGTCTGTGATAATACACACCCAGCTAGGCCTTTCCCCAGATTACAGTAGACCTTTGCCTAAAGGTCTAATCGTCTGACAGACCAGCATCAGCAGAGATCCTGTGTGTCTGTGATAATACACACCCAGCTAGGCCTTTCCCCTGATTACAGTAGAGACTACAGCAGAGATCCTGTGTGTCTGTGATAATACACAAAGGCTTCTAATAAAGTCGTCTGACAGACCAGCATCAGCAGAGATCCTGTGTGTCTGTGATAATACACACCCAGCTAGGCCTTTCCCCAGATTACAGTAGACCTTTGCCTAAAGGTCTAATCTCTGACAGACCAGCATCAGCAGAGATCCTGTGTGTCTGTGATAATACACACCCAGCTAGGCCTTTCCCCAGATTACAGTAGACCTTGTCCTAAAGGTCTAATCGTCTGACAGACCAGCATCAGCAGAGATCCTGTGTGTCTGTGATAATACACACCCAGCTAGGCCTTTCCCCAGATTACAGTAGACCTTTGCCTAAAGGTCTAAACTGACAGACCAGCATCAGCAGAGATCCTGTGTGTCTGTGATAATACACACCCAGCTAGGCCTTTCCCCAGATTACAGTAGACCTTCTCCTAAAGGTCTAAACGTCTGACAGAAGCATCAGCAGAGATCCTGTGTGTCTGTGATAATACACACCCAGCCAGGCCTTTCCCCAGAACAGTAGACCTTTGCCTAAAGGTCTAATCGTCTGACAGACCAGCATCAGCAGAGATCCTGTGTGTCTGTGATAATACACAAGTGTCTCTGTCTGAAATCCTCCCTGATGATCCTGCAGGAGAACACTCCCCCTCTGGAACCAGAGGGACGGGAGACTTACAAGGACAGACAATTCATTACACCATAATTCATTCTCTCTCTCTCTCTCACACCCTCTCTCACACCAGCGGGCCATTTATAACCTTTATAGAAAACACGTCACACAACTGTGTGACAGCTCATATTTCATCACATGAACATCGATACATAACAGCAATGCAAAATGCAACTACTGTCCTGAACGAATGAAACTTTAAAGGCTGAAGTTACTGTACACCTGAGAGGACAGTGTTTATTCAGTGTTTCCAAACAGACTGCAGTGGCCCCACCAATAAAACAGTAGTTAACTCACCGGTCAGTTTATTAGGTACACCATCACTGCTGTGGCTTGCTCTATCAGTAGTTACATTGGACCAACATCCTGTACAGACAGTGAGTTCACGTGGCTGTGGCTTGCTATATAAAGCAGGCAGACAGGCATCGAGGCATTCAGTTACCCTTCTAAAACCAGTGACCTAAGCGACTTTGAGCGCGGTATGACCGTCGGTACCAGGCTCGCCGGATCCAGTACCTCAGAAATGGCTGCATTCCTGGGCTTTTCACACACGACAACGTCCAGAGTTTACAGAGGAACGGAGCGACAAACACAAAACATCCAGTCAGCTGCAGTCCTGTAAAACAGCTGGTTGATGAGAGACGTGGAAGGAGAAGGAGAAGAATGGTGCAAGTCAACAGGCAGACAAATAACCATAACCAGGCCACAAACAGACAAATAACAGGACAGTACAACAGTGGTGTGTTGAACAGCATCTCAGAACACACATCTCGTCGCTTCCTGTCATGGATGGACTGTTGCAGCAGACGACCACACCGGGGTTCCACTCCTATCAGCTAATAACAGAAGAAGTGTCTCCAGTGGGAACATGATCACCAACACTTGAGAAGTGGAAAACATTCTCTGGTCCGACGAATGGCGGTTTCTGTTGAGTCAAGCTGATGGCCTTCAGAGTCCTGATGGTGTCAACGGTACAGGCTGGTTGCTGTGGTGTACTGCCATCCAATCTGCAGCAACTGCGTGACGCCATCGCGTCAACATGGACCAACATCCCTGTGGAATGTTCCCCAAGAATTCTGGCTGTTCTGGAGGCAAGGGTGGGGTCCGACATCGGTACTAGACAAGTGTACCTAATAAACTGACTCTCAATACTTACTGCTTTGGGGTCTTTCAATGTAGCTGGGTGGCTGTGACTTGTTTAAATCCACCCGGGTACCTTTGGGAAAGAAACAAGACTGAAATTAGATCACTCTACACACATAGACTTAGTCAACCACATCACTCTACACACACTTAGTCAACCACATCACTCTACACACATAGACTTAGTCAACCACATCACTCTACACACATAGGACTTAGTCAACCACATCACTCTACACACATAGTCAACCACATCACTCTACACACATAGGCTTAGTCAACCACATCACTCTACACACATAGGCTTAGTCAACCACATCACTCTACACACATAGACTTAGTCAACCACATCACTCTACACACATAGACTTAGTCAACCACATCACTCTACACACATAGACTTAGTCAACCACATCACTCTACACACATAGACTTAGTCAACCACATCACTCTACACACATAGACTTAGTCAACCACATCACTCTACACACATAGACTTAGTCAACCACATCACTCTACACACATAGACTTAGTCAACCACATCACTCTACACACATAGACTTAGTCAACCACATCACTCTACACACATAGACTTAGTCAACCACATCACTCTACACACATAGGCTTAGTCAACCACATCACTCTACACACATAGACTTAGTCAACCACATCCCTCTACACACATAGACTTAGTCAACCACATCACTCTACACACATAGACTTAGTCAACCACATCACTCTACACACATAGACTTAGTCAACCACATCACTCTACACACATAGTCAACCACATCACTCTACACACATAGACTTAGTCAACCACATCACTCTACACACATAGACTTAGTCAACCACATCACTCTACACACAGACTTAGTCAACCACATCACTCTACACACATAGACTTAGTCAACCACATCACTCTACACACATAGACTTAGTCAACCACATCACTCTACACACATAGACTTAGTCAACCACATCCCTCTACACACAGATCAGTTCACATGCTCCATGTTTTCAATGAAGTTCTTCTTGATTGATGAGTAAACACAGATACAGAATAACACTCGTGTTGTGTTGACTGGTTAATTCCATGTGTAGCAGACAGACGGTCTGAGGCCTTACTGGGTGTGAGAGGAGTACATCTTCTGTTCCCATTTGTTCCCAGAGAAGGCTATGTGTCGGCTGTTCATGACTACTACGTGGTCTCCAACATCACCTGAGGAACACAGAGACACGTCCTCATTAGAAAACATCACAAACTCCGTAGAAACAGATTTTGCTGACATGTTCCAAGGGATGTTCTTTTAGCTCCTTTCAAAAGATTATCAAGGAATACAGGAAAAGATTCATCATTTGATTGCCTGCCACCACAACAAAAAGGTGGTTTCTGAATTAGATATGATGGGTAGAGAATGATAGATGACTAAGTGGTTGACTTGCAGGTAGCCTAGTGGTTAGAGTGTAGGGACGGCAGGTAGCCTAGTGGTTAGAGTGTAGGGACGGCAGGTAGCCTAGTGGTTAGAGTGTAGGGACGGTAGGTAGCCTAGTGGTTAGAGTGTAGGGACGGCAGGTAGCCTAGTGGTTAGAGTGTAGGGACGGCAGGTAGCCTAGTGGTTAGAGTGTAGGGACGGCAGGTAGCCTAGTGGTTAGAGTGGAGGGACGGCAGGTAGCCTAGTGGTTAGAGTGTAGGGACGGCAGGTAGCCTAGTGGTTAGAGTGTAGGGACGGCAGGTAGCCTAGTGGTTAGAGTGTAGGGACGTCAGGTAGCCTAGTGGTTAGAGTGTAGGGACGGCAGGTAGCCTAGTGGTTAGAGTGTAGGGACGGCAGGTAGCCTAGTGGTTAGAGTGTAGGGGCGGCAGGTAGCCTAGTGGTTAGAGTGTAGGGACGGCAGGTAGCCTAGTGGTTAGAGTGTAGAGACGGCAGGTAGCCTAGTGGTTAGAGTGTAGGGACGGCAGGTAGCCTAGTGGTTAGAGTGTAGGGACGGCAGGTAGCCTAGTGGTTAGAGTGTAGGGACGGCAGGTAGCCTAGTGGTTAGAGTGTAGGGACGGCAGGTAGCCTAGTGGTTAGAGTGTAGAGACGGCAGGTAGCCTAGTGGTTAGAGTGTAGAGACGGCAGGTAGCCTAGTGGTTAGAGTGTAGAGACGGCAGGTATCCTAGTGGTTAGAGTGTAGAGACGGCAGGTAGCCTAGTGGTTAGAGTGTAGGGACGGCAGGTAGCCTAGTGGTTAGAGTGTAGGGACGGCAGGTAGCCTAGTGGTTAGAGTGTAGGGACGGCAGGTAGCCTAGTGGTTAGAGTGTAGGGACGGCAGGTAGCCTAGTGGTTAGAGTGTAGGGACGGCAGGTAGCCTAGTGGTTAGAGTGTAGGACGGCAGGTAGCCTAGTGGTTAGAGTGTAGGGACGGCAGGTAGCCTAGTGGTTAGAGTGTAGGGACGGCAGGTAGCCTAGTGGTTAGAGTGTAGGGACGGCAGGTAGCCTAGTGGTTAGAGTGTAGGGACGGCAGGTAGCCTAGTGGTTAGAGTGTAGGGACGGCAGGTAGCCTAGTGGTTAGAGTGTAGGGACGGCAGGTAGCCTAGTGGTTAGAGTGTAGAGACGGCAGGTAGCCTAGTGGTTAGAGTGTAGGGACGGCAGGTAGCCTAGTGGTTAGAGTGTAGGGACGGCAGGTAGCCTAGTGGTTAGAGTGTAGGGACAGGCAGGTAGCCTAGTGGTTAGAGTGGTTAGAGGGACGGCAGGTAGCCTAGTGGTTAGAGTGTAGGGACGGCAGGTAGCCTAGTGGTTAGAGTGTAGAGACGGCAGGTAGCCTAGTGGTTAGAGTGTAGGGACGGCAGGTAGCCTAGTGGTTAGAGTGTAGGGGGACGGAGGTAGCCTAGTGGTTAGAGTGTAGGGACGGCAGGTAGCCTAGTGGTTAGAGTGTAGGGACGGCAGGTAGCCTAGTGGTTAGAGTGTAGGGACGGCAGGTAGCCTAGTGGTTAGAGTGTAGGGACGGCAGGTAGCCTAGTGGTTAGAGTGTAGGGACGGCAGGTAGCCTAGTGGTTAGAGTGTAGGGACGGCAGGTAGCCTAGTGGTTAGAGTGTAGGGACGGCAGGCAGCCTAGTGGTTAGAGCGCTGGACCAGTAACCAAAAGGTTGCTTGATCGAATTCCCGAGCTGACAGGTAAAATATGACGTTCTGCACCTGAACAAGGCAGTTAATCCACTGTTCCCCGGGCGCCGATGACGTAGATGTTAATTAAAGCAGCCCCCCGCATCTCTCTAATTAAGAGATGGTTGGGAGAAATGACAGTCCATCATTAAATTTAGAGATGAAGGTCAGTTAATCCGGAAAATTTCAAGAACTTTTAACAGTTTCTTCAAGTGCAGTTGCAAAAACCATCAAGTGTTATAAAGAAACTGGCTCTAATGAGGACCACTACAGGAAAGGAAGACCCAGAGTTACCTCTGCTGCAGAGGATACGTTCGTTAGTTACCAGCCTCAGAAATTGCAGCCCAAATAAATGCTTCAGAGTTCAAGTAATGGACATCTCAACATCAACTGTTCAGAGGAGAACAGTTGATGTTCAGACCTTCATGGTGGAATTGCTGTAAAGAAACCACTACTAAAAGGTCACAAGAAACGTGCTTGGGCCAAGAAACACGAGCAATGGACATTAGACCGGTGGAAATCTGTCCTTTGGTCTGATGAGGCCAACATTTAGATTTCTGGTCCCAACCACACTGTCATTGTGAGACACAGAGTAGGTGAATGGAGCACGGATGAGCTGGTGACACTGTCTGTGATTTAATTAGAATTCAAGGCACACTTAACACACGTAACCAGCATGGCTACCACAGCATTCTGCAGTGACACGCCATCCCGTCTGGTTTTGCCCTTAGTGGGACTATCATTTGATTTTCAACAGGACAATGACCCAACACACCTCCAGGCTGTGTAAGTGCTATTATTATCAAGAAGGAGAGTGATGTAGTGCTGCATCAGATGACCTGGCCTACACAATCACCCGACCTCAACCCAATTGAGATGGTTTGAGATGAGTTGGACCACAGAGTGAAGGAAAAGCGTGCTCAGCATATGTGGGAACTCCTTCAAGACTGTTGGAAAAGCATTCCAGGTGAAGCTGGCTGAGAGAATGCCAAGAGTGTGAAAAGCTGTCATCAAGGCAAAGGGTGTCTACTTTGAAGAACTTCAAATATATTTTGATTTGTTTAACACTTTTCTGGTTACTACATGATTCCATGTGTGTTATTTCATAGTTGTGATGTCTTCACTATTATTCTACAATGTAGAAAATAGTAAAAAAAATAAAGAAAAATGAATGAGTAGGTGTGTCCAAACTTTTGACTGGTGCTGTATAAAACAAGAGAATAAAACCCTTAGTTTGAATGGTTAGTCAACAACCAGCATGAAACATTAGAATAAGTCAAACAGGGTCATGGAATAGGTCAAACAGGGTCATAGAATAGGTCAAACAGGGTCATAGAATAGGTCAAACAGGGTCATAGAATAGGTCAAACAGGGTCATGGAATAGGTCAAACAGGGTCATAGAATAGGTCAAACAGGGTCATAGAATAGGTCAAACAGGGTCATGGAATAGGTCAAACAGGGTCATAGAATAGGTCAAACAGGGTCATAGAATAGGTCAAACAGGGTCATGGAATAGGTCAAACAGGGTCATGGAATAGGTCAAACAGGGTCATAGAATAGGTCAAACAGGGTCATGGAATAGGTCAAACAGGGTCATGGAATAGGTCAAACAGGGTCATGGAATAGGTCAAACAGGGTCATAGAATAGGTCAAACAGGGTCATAGAATAGGTCAAACAGGGTCATGGAATAGGTCAAACAGGGTCATAGAATAGGTCAAACAGGGTCATAGAATAGGTCAAACAGGGTCATAGAATAGGTCAAACAGGGTCATGGAATAGGTCAAACAGGGTCATGGAATAGGTCAAACAGGGTCATGGAATAGGTCAAACAGGGTCATAGAATAGGTCAAACAGGGTCATGGAATAGGTCAAACAGGGTCATGGAATAGGATCCATCCCCAGTCCCGCTACACACAACCATTAACAGAGCACAGCTCCAGGGATGAGGGGAAAGTAATGGACAGGGTTCTCCATCCCTCAGGGTCCCTGCTACACACAACCATTAACAGAGCACAGCTCCAGGGATGAGGGGAAAGTAATGGACAGGGTTCTCTATCCCTCAGGGTCCCTGCCCACACACAACCATTAACAGAACACAGCTCCAGGGATGAGGGGACAGTAATGGACAGGGTTCTCCATCCCTCAGGGTCCCTGCCCACACACAACCATTAACAGAACACAGCTCCAGGGATGAGGGGAAAGTAACGGACAGGGTTCTCCATCCCGAGGGGCTGCCGAGTGGCGCAGTGGTGTAAGGCACTGTATCTCAGTGCAAGAGGCGTCACTATAGTACCAGGTTCGAATCCAGGCTGTATCACATTGGGAGTCCCATAGGGACTAGGTAGGTCGTCATTGTAAATAAGAGTTTGTTAAAGGTTACACATATCCCTCAGGGTCCCTGTCCACTCACATGGACCTTCACATCAGGTGACGAGGCATTCACCTCACAGTCAAATACAATTAGTGTGAATAGACACAGGTTTTGAAGGAATGCTGAAGGCAGTTGATGAAAAATAAGAGGTGTGTGGGTACTATGCCTTCTGGTTATGTGCATAGTTGGGGTCTATTGGTTTCACAGTGATACTTTAGCGCCACCATGTGGTCATTGTTATGGCCACAAACAAATCTCTGATTATGGAGAATATGTCCTGGCTGGCTGTGAAGAAAACATCAAATTAAATACTCAAATCAACTGCAGACTGTATTGCACAGTCACACACATTCAGCAAAACACATAATTTCTAAAACGGGCATACTAACTAGCTATCTACTTACTCAGTGCATGGTAGATAGGTTTGTGTTTCCCCTGTAGCCTGATTGCACACATAGTGGCAATCTTCCCTGGAGGCTGCATCCGAGCGTCTATCAGGTACCACGACCTGGCAAAGGTAGCCCATTGCTGAATACGGGGGAACAGAGAGAGAGAGAGAGATCAAGTCAATTCTGAGTTTCAGACACAGTAGTAGCACAGCATCCCTCATCAACACACAGTTGTCAGCTCTCAAGCCACAAACATGTAGCTGCACGCTGGCTTGGGCCCACGGATTATATTCATACAATAAATCATTGCAAGAAAAGATCCCACTGTAATTTAAGACTACGATTAATAAAGAGATTAGCTAGTTGGACAGATTGCGGATAGCTAGCTAGCTAACGTTAGCTCCATATACCATCGGATAGCGATGAGTTTTGCATATAACTGACACATTTACACATTTAATGCTGGTTCTAAATACAATTACGTATAAAAAAATAAAGTATTACCTGGGCAGATTTAGTAAAACTGGACATACTACTTGAATTACGAGCACATCATTCCAGATTGACCCCCAATGTGAGCAGATGGTGCAGCGTTGTATTGAGTCGAAACATGGATAAAAAAAACTCTGTTCCTGGGTCCAAATTGTAAATCTGTTCCTGAAATCCTGAATGGATAACTAGTACATTTTCGGTGAATAATATGTAAACGATGATATTGGTATATTTTTAGTGAGAAACCTATCAAAGAATATGCCAAACAATATTTGGTTTTGATAATATCATTCATGGTCATTAAACATGTATTTTCCCGCCGGTTGTATTTTGAAGTAGCGCCTTGACGTCACCAGAACTCGAGATGACAACTTCCGTTTCACTAGAGAGAGAGAGCGCGCGGAAATGAATTTTATAATACGAAAAAAAGTCCACACAACTTTTTATTGACATTTATACTGAACACTGATGGTAGAGTATTCAGAGGAATGGATCGGTACGTGCTAGTTGTTTCTTTTCACCAAGAAGAGGATAAATGCGCGAAGGGTACGTTAACCATGGCTTTGTAGCGGACTCGGGTTTCGTGTTGTTTTCTACTGTAGTAGGGAGCAGCAGAGCCATCTATAGTAGACAGGATGATACACATACTATGAGCAATGGCGGTGTTCTTGTAAATGTAAGTCATAACTTCTTGAATGATTGTAATCGTTTATTTTACAGCATTGGAGGCTGCCAAACAGATCTATGATAAACTGGGGAGCATCGCCAGTTGTAATTCAAAACGGAGGGTTTCTCTGTTTCCAGGTAAGCCAATGCATTGTTTGTGTGTGTCAGGTGTCTTGCTTGCAGAAACGATTGCATTATGTCTACCTGCTTTTAAACATTGTACGGGGTTAAGTAACATTTGCTAAATGTGATTGTGTCATCTTTCTCATCTGCCTCCTAAGCCTGCTCTCTGAGTGGTGGTCCAGCCTCACAGAGGTGGTATTTTGCTGTCCAGACATGCCATGGGACATCTCAGGTAAGTGTCATGTCAAGGAATGTCTGGTATTAATCAGGGATGTCGTTCTGATCCTTCTCTGTCGTTATTTGTGTTTATGGAGATGTAGAGATGTCTGTCTATGTCCTGCTTTGTGTTTATAGAGATGTAGAGATGTCTGTCTATGTCCTGCTTTGTGTTTATGGAGATGTAGAGATGTCTGTCTATGTCCTGCTTTGTTTTTATAGAGATGTAGAGATGTCTGTCTATGTCCTGCTTTGTGTTTATGGAGATGTAGAGATGTCTGTCTATGTCCTGCTTTGTGTTTATAGAGATGTAGAGATGTCTGTCTATGTCCTGCTTTGTGTTTATAGAGATGTAGAGATGTCTGTCTATGTCCTGCTTTGTGTTTATGGAGATGTAGAGATGTCTGTCTATGTCCTGCTTTGTGTTTATAGAGATGTAGAGATGTCTGTCTATGTCCTGCTTTGTGTTTATAGAGATATAGAGATGTCTGCCTATGTCCTGCTTTGTGTTTATAGAGATGTAGAGATGTCTGCCTATGTCCTGCTTTGTGTTTATAGAGATGTAGAGATGTCTGTCTATGTCCTGCTTTGTGTTTATAGAGATGTAGAGATGTCTGTCTATGTCCTGCTTTGTGTTTATGGAGATGTAGAGATGTCTACCTATGTCCTGCTTTGTGTTTATGGAGATGTAGAGATGTCTGTCTATGTCCTGCTTTGTGTTTATGGAGATGTAGAGATGTCTACCTATGTCCTGCTTTGTGTTTATAGAGATGTAGAGATGTCTACCTATGTCCTGCTTTGTGTTTATAGAGATGTAGAGATGTCTGTCTATGTCCTGCTTTGTGTTTATAGAGATGTAGAGATGTCTGTCTATGTCCTGCTTTGTGTTTATGGAGATGTAGAGATGTCTGTCTATGTCCTGCTTTGTGTTTATGGAGATGTAGAGATGTCTGTCTATGTCCTGCTTTGTGTTTATGGAGATGTAGAGATGTCTGTCTATGTCCTGCTTTGTGTTTATGGAGATGTAGAGATGTCTGTCTATGTCCTGCTTTGTGTTTATGGAGATGTAGAGATGTCTGTCTATGTCCTGCTTTGTGTTTATAGAGATGTAGAGATGTCTGTCTATGTCCTGCTTTGTGTTTATGGAGATATAGAGATGTCTGTCTATGTCCTGCTTTGTGTTTATGGAGATGTAGAGATGTCTGTCTCTGTCCTGCTTTGTGTTTATGGAGATGTAGAGATGTCTGTCTATGTCCTGCTTTGTGTTTATGGAGATGTAGAGATGTCTGTCTCTGTCCTGCTTTGTGTTTATGGAGATGTAGAGATGTCTGTCTATGTCCTGCTTTGTGTTTATGGAGATGTCTGTCTATGTCCTGCTTTGTGTTTATGGAGATGTCTGTCTATGTCCTGCTTTGTGTTTATGGAGATGTAGAGATGTCTGTCTATGTCCTGCTTTGTGTTTATGGAGATGTCTGTCTATGTCCTGCTTTGTGTTTATGGAGATGTAGAGATGTCTGCCTATGTCCTGCTTTGTGTTTATGGAGATGTAGAGATGTCTGTCTATGTCCTGCTTTATGGAGATGTAGAGATGTCTGTCTATGTCCTGCTTTATGGAGATGTAGAGATGTCTGTCTATGTCCTGCTTTGTGTTTATGGAGATGTAGAGATGTCTGCCTATGTCCTGCTTTGTGTTTATAGAGATGTAGAGATGTCTGTCTATGTCCTGCTTTATGGAGATGTAGAGATGTCTGTCTATGTCCTGCTTTATGGAGATGTAGAGATGTCTGTCTATGTCCTGCTTTGTGTTTATGGAGATGTAGAGATGTCTGTCTATGTCCTGCTTTGTGTTTATGGAGATGTAGAGATGTCTGTCTATGTCCTGCTTTGTGTTTATGGAGATGTAGAGATGTCTGTCTATGTCCTGCTTTGTGTTTATGGAGATGTAGAGATGTCTGCCTATGTCCTGCTTTGTGTTTATGGAGATGTAGAGATGTCTGTCTATGTCCTGCTTTGTGTTTATGGAGATGTAGAGATGTCTGTCTATGTCCTGCTTTGTGTTTATGGAGATGTAGAGATGTCTACCTATGTCCTGCTTTGTGTTTATGGAGATGTAGAGATGTCTGTCTATGTCCTGCTTTGTGTTTGTAGAGATGTCTACCTATGTCCTGCTTTGTGTTTATGGAGATGTAGAGATGTCTGTCTATGTCCTGCTTTGTGTTTATAGAGATGTAGAGATGTCTGTCTATGTCCTGCTTTGTGTTTATGGAGATGTAGAGATGTCTGTCTATGTCCTGCTTTGTGTTTATGGAGATGTAGAGATGTCTGCCTATGTCCTGCTTTGTGTTTATGGAGATGTAGAGATGTCTGTCTATGTCCTGCTTTGTGTTTATGGAGATGTAGAGATGTCTGTCTATGTCCTGCTTTGTGTTTATAGAGATGTAGAGATGTCTGTCTATGTCCTGCTTTGTGTTTATGGAGATGTAGAGATGTCTGCCTATGTCCTGCTTTGTGTTTATAGAGAGTAGAGATGTCTGTCTATGTCCTGCTTTGT
Organism: Oncorhynchus gorbuscha; assembly: GCF_021184085.1. Lineage (NCBI taxonomy): Eukaryota > Metazoa > Chordata > Actinopteri > Salmoniformes > Salmonidae > Oncorhynchus > Oncorhynchus gorbuscha. The sequence goes on from NW_025746824.1 coordinate 40,593, forward strand.
GTTTATGGAGATATAGAGATGTCTGTCTATGTCCTGCTTTGTGTTTATGGAGATGTAGAGATGTCTGTCTATGTCCTGCTTTGTGTTTATGGAGATGTAGAGATGTCTGCCTATGTCCTGCTTTGTGTTTATAGAGAGTAGAGATGTCTGTCTATGTCCTGCTTTGTGTTTATGGAGATGTAGAGATGTCTGTCTATGTCCTGCTCTGTGTTTATGGAGATGTAGAGATGTCTGTCTATGTCCTGCTCTGTGTTTATGGAGATGTAGAGATGTCTGTCTATGTCCTGCTTTGTGTTTATGGAGATGTAGAGATGTCTGTCTATGTCCTGCTTTGTGTTTATGGAGATGTCTGTCTATGTCCTGCTTTGTGTTTATGGAGATGTAGAGATGTCTGTCTATGTCCTGCTTTGTGTTTATGGAGATGTAGAGATGTCTGTCTATGTCCTGCTTTGTGTTTATAGAGATGTAGAGATGTCTGTCTATGTCCTGCTTTGTGTTTATGGAGATGTAGAGATGTCTGTCTATGTCCTGCTTTGTGTTTATAGAGATGTAGAGATGTCTGTCTATGTCCTGCTTTGTGTTTATAGAGATGTAGAGATGTCTGTCTATGTCCTGCTTTGTGTTTATGGAGATGTAGAGATGTCTGTCTATGTCCTGCTTTGTGTTTATAGAGATGTAGAGATGTCTGTCTATGTCCTGCTTTGTGTTTATAGAGATATAGAGATGTCTGCCTATGTCCTGCTTTGTGTTTATAGAGATGTAGAGATGTCTGCCTATGTCCTGCTTTGTGTTTATAGAGATGTAGAGATGTCTGTCTATGTCCTGCTTTGTGTTTATAGAGATGTAGAGATGTCTGTCTATGTCCTGCTTTGTGTTTATGGAGATGTAGAGATGTCTACCTATGTCCTGCTTTGTGTTTATGGAGATGTAGAGATGTCTGTCTATGTCCTGCTTTGTGTTTATGGAGATGTAGAGATGTCTACCTATGTCCTGCTTTGTGTTTATAGAGATGTAGAGATGTCTACCTATGTCCTGCTTTGTGTTTATAGAGATGTAGAGATGTCTGTCTATGTCCTGCTTTGTGTTTATAGAGATGTAGAGATGTCTGTCTATGTCCTGCTTTGTGTTTATGGAGATGTAGAGATGTCTGTCTATGTCCTGCTTTGTGTTTATGGAGATGTAGAGATGTCTGTCTATGTCCTGCTTTGTGTTTATGGAGATGTAGAGATGTCTGTCTATGTCCTGCTTTGTGTTTATGGAGATGTAGAGATGTCTACCTATGTCCTGCTTTGTGTTTATGGAGATGTAGAGATGTCTGTCTATGTCCTGCTTTGTGTTTATAGAGATGTAGAGATGTCTGTCTATGTCCTGCTTTGTGTTTATGGAGATATAGAGATGTCTGTCTATGTCCTGCTTTGTGTTTATGGAGATGTAGAGATGTCTGTCTATGTCCTGCTTTGTGTTTATGGAGATGTAGAGATGTCTGTCTATGTCCTGCTTTGTGTTTATGGAGATGTAGAGATGTCTGTCTATGTCCTGCTTTGTGTTTATGGAGATGTAGAGATGTCTGTCTATGTCCTGCTTTGTGTTTATGGAGATGTCTGTCTATGTCCTGCTTTGTGTTTATGGAGATGTCTGTCTATGTCCTGCTTTGTGTTTATGGAGATGTAGAGATGTCTGTCTATGTCCTGCTTTGTGTTTATGGAGATGTCTGTCTATGTCCTGCTTTGTGTTTATGGAGATGTAGAGATGTCTGCCTATGTCCTGCTTTGTGTTTATAGAGATGTAGAGATGTCTGTCTATGTCCTGCTTTATGGAGATGTAGAGATGTCTGTCTATGTCCTGCTTTATGGAGATGTAGAGATGTCTGTCTATGTCCTGCTTTGTGTTTATGGAGATGTAGAGATGTCTGCCTATGTCCTGCTTTGTGTTTATAGAGATGTAGAGATGTCTGTCTATGTCCTGCTTTATGGAGATGTAGAGATGTCTGTCTATGTCCTGCTTTATGGAGATGTAGAGATGTCTGTCTATGTCCTGCTTTGTGTTTATGGAGATGTAGAGATGTCTGTCTATGTCCTGCTTTATGGAGATGTAGAGATGTCTGTCTATGTCCTGCTCTGTGTTTATAGAGATGTAGAGATGTCTGTCTATGTCCTGCTTTGTGTTTATGGAGATGTAGAGATGTCTGCCTATGTCCTGCTTTGTGTTTATGGAGATGTAGAGATGTCTGTCTATGTCCTGCTTTGTGTTTATGGAGATGTAGAGATGTCTGTCTATGTCCTGCTTTGTGTTTATGGAGATGTGGAGTGGTCTACCTATGTCCTGCTTTGTGTTTATGGAGATGTAGAGATGTCTGTCTATGTCCTGCTTTGTGTTTGTAGAGATGTCTACCTATGTCCTGCTTTGTGTTTATGGAGATGTAGAGATGTCTGTCTATGTCCTGCTTTGTGTTTATAGAGATGTAGAGATGTCTGTCTATGTCCTGCTTTGTGTTTATGGAGATGTAGAGATGTCTGTCTATGTCCTGCTTTGTGTTTATGGAGATGTAGAGATGTCTGCCTATGTCCTGCTTTGTGTTTATGGAGATGTAGAGATGTCTGTCTATGTCCTGCTTTGTGTTTATGGAGATGTAGAGATGTCTGTCTATGTCCTGCTTTGTGTTTATAGAGAGTAGAGATGTCTGTCTATGTCCTGCTTTGTGTTTATGGAGATGTAGAGATGTCTGCCTATGTCCTGCTTTGTGTTTATAGAGAGTAGAGATGTCTGTCTATGTCCTGCTTTGTGTTTATGGAGATATAGAGATGTCTGTCTATGTCCTGCTTTGTGTTTATGGAGATGTAGAGATGTCTGTCTATGTCCTGCTTTGTGTTTATGGAGATGTAGAGATGTCTGCCTATGTCCTGCTTTGTGTTTATGGAGATGTAGAGATGTCTGTCTATGTCCTGCTTTGTGTTTATGGAGATGTAGAGATGTCTGTCTATGTCCTGCTCTGTGTTTATGGAGATGTAGAGATGTCTGTCTATGTCCTGCTCTGTGTTTATGGAGATGTAGAGATGTCTGTCTATGTCCTGCTTTGTGTTTATGGAGATGTAGAGATGTCTGTCTATGTCCTGCTTTGTGTTTATGGAGATGTCTGTCTATGTCCTGCTTTGTGTTTATGGAGATGTAGAGATGTCTGTCTATGTCCTGCTTTGTGTTTATGGAGATGTAGAGATGTCTGCCTATGTCCTGCTTTATGTTTATGGAGATGTAGAGATGTCTGTCTATGTCCTGCTTTGTGTTTATGGAGATGTAGAGATGTCTGTCTATGTCCTGCTTTGTGTTTATGGAGATGTAGAGATGTCTGTCTATGTCCTGCTTTGTGTTTATGGAGATGTAGAGATGTCTGCCTATGTCCTGCTCTGTGTTTATGGAGATGTAGAGATGTCTACCTATGTCCTGCTCTGTGTTTATGGAGATGTAGAGATGTCTACCTATGTCCTGCTTTGTGTTTATGGAGATGTAGAGATGTCTGTCTATGTCCTGCTTTGTGTTTATGGAGATGTAGAGATGTCTACCTATGTCCTGCTTTGTGTTTATGGAGATGTAGAGATGTCTGTCTATGTCCTGCTCTGTGTTTATGGAGATGTAGAGATGTCTACCTATGTCCTGCTTTGTGTTTATGGAGATGTAGAGATGTCTGTCTATGTCCTGCTCTGTGTTTATGGAGATGTAGAGATGTCTGTCTATGTCCTGCTTTGTGTTTATGGAGATGTAGAGATGTCTGTCTATGTCCTGCTTTGTGTTTATGGAGATGTAGAGATGTCTACCTATGTCCTGCTCTGTGTTTATGGAGATGTAGAGATGTCTGTCTATGTCCTGCTCTGTGTTTATGGAGATGTAGAGATGTCTGTCTATGTCCTGCTTTGTGTTTATGGAGATGTAGAGATGTCTGTCTATGTCCTGCTCTGTGTTTATGGAGATGTAGAGATGTCTGTCTATGTCCTGCTTTGTGTTTATGGAGATGTAGAGATGTCTGTCTATGTCCTGCTCTGTGTTTATGGAGATGTAGAGATGTCTGTCTATGTCCTGCTCTGTGTTTATGGAGATGTAGAGATGTCTGTCTATGTCCTGCTTTGTGTTTATGGAGATGTAGAGATGTCTACCTATGTCCTGCTTTGTGTTTATGGAGATGTAGAGATGTCTGTCTATGTCCTGCTCTGTGTTTATGGAGATGTAGAGATGTCTACCTATGTCCTGCTTTGTGTTTATGGAGATGTAGAGATGTCTGTCTATGTCCTGCTCTGTGTTTATGGAGATGTAGAGATGTCTGTCTATGTCCTGCTCTGTGTTTATGGAGATGTAGAGATGTCTACCTATGTCCTGCTTTGTGTTTATGGAGATGTAGAGATGTCTGTCTATGTCCTGCTTTGTGTTTATGGAGATGTAGAGATGTCTGTCTATGTCCTGCTCTGTGTTTATGGAGATGTAGAGATGTCTACCTATGTCCTGCTTTGTGTTTATGGAGATGTAGAGATGTCTGTCTATGTCCTGCTCTGTGTTTATGGAGATGTAGAGATGTCTACCTATGTCCTGCTTTGTGTTTATGGAGATGTAGAGATGTCTGTCTATGTCCTGCTTTGTGTTTATGGAGATGTAGAGATGTCTGTCTATGTCCTGCTCTGTGTTTATGGAGATGTAGAGATGTCTACCTATGTCCTGCTTTGTGTTTATGGAGATGTAGAGATGTCTGCCTATGTCCTGCTTTGTGTTTATGGAGATGTAGAGATGTCTGTCTATGTCCTGCTCTGTGTTTATGGAGATGTAGAGATGTCTACCTATGTCCTGCTTTGTGTTTATGGAGATGTAGAGATGTCTGTCTATGTCCTGCTCTGTGTTTATGGAGATGTAGAGATGTCTACCTATGTCCTGCTTTGTGTTTATGGAGATGTAGAGATGTCTGTCTATGTCCTGCTTTGTGTTTATGGAGATGTAGAGATGTCTGTCTATGTCCTGCTCTGTGTTTATGGAGATGTAGAGATGTCTACCTATGTCCTGCTTTGTGTTTATGGAGATGTAGAGATGTCTGCCTATGTCCTGCTTTGTGTTTATAGAGAGTAGAGATGTCTGTCTATGTCCTGCTTTGTGTTTATGGAGATGTAGAGATGTCTGTCTATGTCCTGCTCTGTGTTTATGGAGATGTAGAGATGTCTGTCTATGTCCTGCTCTGTGTTTATGGAGCTGTAGAGATGTCAAACCTATGTCCTGCATTGTGTCTGCTGACTGGTTGGCTGATGTAGAGATGTCACCTATGTCCTGGCTGACTGATGTAGAGATGTTACCTATGCTGACTGTTTCACCTATTGGCTGACTGTCCTGCTCTGTGTTTATAGAGATGTAGAGATGTCTGTCTATGTCCTGCTTTGTGTTTATAGAGATGTTGGCTGATGTCTGTCTATGTCCTGCTCATCACCTAAGCAGCTTCTACTGTTGAACACAACATCCAACCATTTCATCAGTTATGGCTGATGACACATTCATCACACTCTTCTGTTTCTGACTGTCCTCAAACCTATTCACCACATTGGCTGACTGTCATCACCTGTTGGCTGACTGTCATCACCTGTTGGCTGACTGTCATCACCTATTGGCTGACTGTCATCACCTATTGGCTGACTGTCATCACCTATTGGCTGACTGTCATCACCACATTGGCTGACTGTCATCACCATATTGGCTGACTGTCATCACCTATTGGCTGACTGTCATCACCTATTGGCTGACTGTCATCACCTATTGGCTGACTGTCATCACCTATTGGCTGACTGTCATCACCTATTGGCTGACTGTCATCACCTATTGGCTGACTGTCATCACCTATTGGCTGACTGTCATCACCTATTGGCTGACTGTCATCCTTCCTGTTTCTGGTTGTAGTTCTGCAGTACAGAGTGGGAGGAGCTGGGTAGTTGTCAGAAGAACGATGAGCAGGAGGAAAGCCCCAGCACTATGGAGGCCTGTGTCAGTGCTCTGGATGAGCAGGAGGAGAAGACTGACCAGCCTGACCCACAGCAGACACAGTATGAGTGATGTTCACAGGGCTCTACAGTGCCACCATTAGACTTACATTGACAACTAAAAATAGATGTGTGGCCGAACGGCAAAAGTCATGTATGAGCATATGTGCGAGTAAAAAGTACAAGTGTGAAGTGACCTGGAGTTTCGGACTCAGTCAGACATGCGAGTTTCACCGTTACCACGGCAACCGCCCGCCCTTAAAGGGCCAGCTGAACATTTTTGTCTCGCCTAAGTGACTCAAATATTTGAGGGTACATTGTGCTTGATTTATCATAGGCCACCCCAAAAACGTCTAGTAATTTCTTATCATTAAAACACTCTTTCTCAAATATTTTATTTTTGTGCTCCTAAATGTTTCAACTTAGGAACACGTGCTCCTTGTGAAACATGTTAGCATAGAGCCCTGTTTTAATTCTGTTGCACATCCCAGCTCTGTGCTCTTCCATAATAATACTTCTGTAGTGTTTAAGCAAACATACAAAGTTGACCTTATTTCCTCTGAGATGTTCTAGAATATGAAAGGTAGGACCCTGTCAGGGATGAATACATGAATAGTTGTATGAATAAAGTTCTGATGTGTGATGACTGCAGGTTGTATGAAGAGGCAGCAGAGGGGTTACACCTGTTATCAGACCAGCTTCCCCCTCCAGGTAACTCACTCCATTCACCTTGGTTCATTTGGCCAGACCGAGAAAGATTCCTCTATATTCATATATCTTATCCAGGAGTTCTCTATATTTCCTACATGCCGCGGCTTGTGTTGTGTTTTATAGCTGACTCTGTTCCCCTCTCTTTCTCTCCCAGGAAAAGCTCTGCTAGATCTGATATTTGTGTCAGTTTACTAGGAGTTTTATGGCTGACTCTGTTTCTCCTAGATGTAATATTTGTGTCAGTTTACTAGGTGTTTTATGGCTGACTCTGTTTCTCCTAGATGTAATATTTGTGTCAGTTTACTAGGTGTTTTATGGCTGACTCTGTTTCTCCTAGATGTAATATTTGTGTCAGTTTACTAGGAGTTTTATCTAGGCTGCCATAAAACACTAGTAAACTGACACAAATATTTCTAGGAGAAACAGACGGACAGAGCCATAAAACACCTAGTAAACTGTCTCTGTTTCTCCTAGATGTAATATTTGTGTCAGTTTACTAGGTGTTTTATGGCTGACTCTGTTTCTCCTAGATGTAATATTTGTGTCAGTTTACTAGGTGTTTTATGGCTGACTCTGTTTCTCCTAGATGTAATATTTGTGTCAGTTTACTAGGTGTTTTATGGCTGACTCTGTTTCTCCTAGATGTAATATTTGTGTCAGTTTACTAGGTGTTTTATGGCTGACTCTGTTTCTCCTAGATGTAATGTTTGTGTCAGCCATAAAACACCTAGTAAACTGTCTCTGTTTCTCCTAGATGTAATATTTGTGTCAGTTTACTAGGTGTTTTATGGCTGACTCTGTTTCTCCCCCAGGAAAAGCTCTGTTAGATGTGATATTTCTGGGTTTTGCTGAAGAAGCTCCTAAGCTGAAGGACTTCCTCCCTGTGATTGGCTCGTTGAAACACATGCAGACATGGCACACAGCCAAGATGACCATGGTGACTGAACACCAAGCTGGGTAAGGACAAAGAACTATTATACTAAATGACGAGCCCACTTGACACTGGAATCAACAGTTGTACCTGTGTGATCTCCATTTTACCACTAGAGGGCAGCACAGACTTGTTGAATGGCTAAATACACAGATAAACTGACGTCTGTCCTTCTTTGCTTGTTCCTCCAGGTGGCAGAAGCCAGCCTCTAACCTGTCAGCCAGAGTAGTACATCCCAGTAGCATCATGACCTGTATTGATGAGAGGGAGTTATGGAGAGGAGGTGTTCTCATCAGAGAGAAAAAGGTAAGATTATTTAGTCAGTCAGAATGTTTTTTTACAAGTGTTTTGACTGTATCCATATACTTGACCACTAGGGGGAGTTTGTTAGTACATACATTTTAGAATAAATCAAATCAATTTTATTTTTCACATGTGCCAAATACAACAGGTTTAGACCTTACAGTGAAATGCTTACTAGCAAGCCCTTGACCAACAATGCAGTTTTAAGAATAATAAAAAAGAATAATTAATAGAAAAGAAATAAAAGTAAGACAAAAAGAGCAGCAGTAAAATAACAATGTGGAGGCTATATACAGGGTATTACGGTACAGAGTCAATGTGGAGGCTATATACAGGGTATTACGGTACAGAGTCAATGTACAGAGTCAATGTGGAGTCTATATACAGGGTATTACGGTACAGAGTCAATGTGGAGGCTATATACAGGGTATTACGGTACAGAGTCAATGTGGAGGCTATATACAGGGTATTACGGTACAGAGTCAATGTGGAGGCTATATACAGGGTATTACGGTACAGAGTCAATGTGGAGGCTATATACAGGGTATTACGGTACAGAGTCAATGTGGAGGCTATATACAGGGTATTACGGTACAGAGTCAATGTGGAGGCTATATACAGGGTATTACGGTACAGAGTCAATGTGGAGGCTATATACAGGGTATTACGGTACAGAGTCAATGTGGAGGCTATATACAGGGTATTACGGTACAGAGTCAATGTGGAGGCTATATACAGGGTATTACGGTACAGAGTCAATGTGGAGGCTATATACAGGGTATTACGGTACAGAGTCAATGTGGAGGCTATATACAGGGTATTACGGTACAGAGTCAATGTGGAGGCTATATACAGGGTATTACGGTACAGAGTCAATGTGGAGGCTATATACAGGGTGTTACGGTACAGAGTCAATGTGGAGGCTATATACAGGGTATTACGGTACAGAGTCAATGTGGAGGCTATATACAGGGTATTACGGTACAGAGTCAATGTGGAGGCTATATACAGGGTATTACGGTACAGAGTCAATGTGGAGGCTATATACAGGGTATTACGGTACAGAGTCAATGTGGAGGCTATATACAGGGTATTACGGTACAGAGTCAATGTGGAGGCTATATACAGGGTATTACGGTACAGAGTCAATGTGGAGGCTATATACAGGGTATTACGGTACAGAGTCAATGTGGAGGCTATATACAGGGTATTACGGTACAGAGTCAATGTGGAGTCTATATACAGGCTATATACAGGGTATTACGGTACAGAGTCAATGTGGAGTCTATATACAGGGTATTACGGTACAGAGTCAATGTGGAGGCTATATACAGGGTGTTACGGTACAGAGTCAATGTGGAGGCTATATACAGGGGTTACGGTACAGAGTCAATGTGGAGTCTATATACAGGGTATTACGGTACAGAGTCAATGTGGAGGCTATATACAGGGTGTTACGGTACAGAGTCAATGTGGAGGCTATATACAGGGTGTTACGGTACAGAGTCAATGTGGAGGCTATATACAGGGTGTTACGGTACAGAGTCAATGTGGAGGCTATATACAGGGTGTTACGGTACAGAGTCAATGTGGAGGCTATATACAGGGTATTACGGTACAGAGTCAATGTGGAGGCTATATACAGGGTATTACGGTACAGAGTCAATGTGGAGACTATATACAGGGTATTACGGTACAGAGTCAATGTGGAGGCTATATACAGGGTATTACGGTACAGAGTCAATGTGGAGGCTATATACAGGGTATTACGGTACAGAGTCAATGTGGAGGCTATATATTACGGTACAGAGTCAATGTGGAGGCTATATACAGGTATTACGGTACAGAGTCAATGTGGAGTCTATATACAGGGTATTACGGTACAGAGTCAATGTGGAGTCTATATACAGGGTATTACGGTACAGAGTCAATGTGGAGGCTATATACAGGGTGTTACGGTACAGAGTCAATGTGGAGTCTATATACAGGGTATTACGGTACAGAGTCAATGTGGAGTCTATATACAGGGTATTACGGTACAGAGTCAATGTGGAGTCTATATACAGGGTATTACGGTACAGAGTCAACGTGGAGGCTATATACAGGGTATTACGGTACAGAGTCAATGTGGAGGCTATATACAGGGTATTACGGTACAGAGTCAATGTGGAGTCTATATACAGTGTATTACGGTACAGAGTCAATGTGGAGGCTATATACAGGGTATTACGGTACAGAGTCAATGTGGAGGCTATATACAGGGTATTATGGTACAGAGTCAATGTGGAGTCTATATACAGGGTATTACGGTACAGAGTCAATGTGGAGTCTATATACAGGGTATTACGGTACAGAGTCAATGTGGAGGCTATATACAGGGTGTTACGGTACAGAGTCAATGTGGAGGCTATATACAGGGGGTAGGGGTACCGAGTCAATGTGGAGTCTATATACAGGGTATTACGGTACAGAGTCAATGTGGAGGCTATATACAGGGTGTTACGGTACAGAGTCAATGTGGAGGCTATATACAGGGTGTTACGGTACAGAGTCAATGTGGAGGCTATATACAGGGTATTACGGTACAGAGTCAATGTGGAGGCTATATACAGGGTATTACGGTACAGAGTCAATGTGGAGGCTATATACAGGGTATTACGGTACAGAGTCAATGTGGAGGCTATATACAGGGTATTACGGTACAGAGTCAATGTGGAGGCTGTATACAGGGTATTACGGTACAGAGTCAATGTGGAGGCTATATACAGGGTATTACGGTACAGAGTAGGAGACTTATTGTAAAGTGACTGTTCCACTGGATGTCATAAGGGTGAACCCAATGTGGAGGCTATATACAGGGTATTACGGTACAGAGTCAATGTGGAGGCTATATACAGGGTGTTACGGTACAGAGTCAATGTGGAGGCTATATACAGGGTGTTACGGTACAGAGTCAATGTGGAGACTATATACAGGGTAGTACGGTACAGAGTCAATGTGGGACTATATACAGGGTATTACGGTACAGAGTCAATGTGGAGGCTATATACAGGGTATTACGGTACAGAGTCAATGTGGAGACTATATACAGGGTATTACGGTACAGAGTCAATGTGGAGGCTATATACAGGGTATTACGGTACAGAGTCAATGTGGAGGCTATATACAGTGTATTACAGAGTCAATGTGGAGGCTATATACAGAGTCAATGTGGAGACTATATACAGGGTATTACGGTACAGAGTCAATGTGGAGGCTATATACAGGGTATTACGGTACAGAGTCAATGTGGAGGCTATATACAGGGTATTACGGTACAGAGTCAGAGTCAATGTGGAGGCTATATACAGGGTGTTACGGTACAGAGTCAATGTGGAGTCTATATACAGGGTATTACGGTACAGAGTCAATGTGGAGTCTATATACAGGGTATTACGGTACAGAGTCAATGTGGAGGCTATATACAGGGTATTACGGCACAGAGTCAATGTGGAGTCTATATACAGGGTATTACGGTACAGAGTCAATGTGGAGGCTATATACAGGGTATTACGGTACAGAGTCAATGTGGAGGCTATATACAGGGTGTTACGGTACAGAGTCAATGTGGAGACTATATACAGGGTATTACGGTACAGAGTCAATGTGGAGACTATATACAGGGTATTACGGTACAGAGTCAATGTGGAGGCTATATACAGGGTATTACGGTACAGAGTCAATGTGGAGACTATATACAGGGTATTACGGTACAGAGTCAATGTGGAGGCTATATACAGGGTATTACGGTACAGAGTCAATGTGGAGGCTATATACAGTGTATTACGGTACAGAGTCAATGTGGAGACTATATACAGGGTATTACGGTACAGAGTCAATGTGGAGGCTATATACAGGGTATTACGGTACAGAGTCAATGTGGAGGCTATATACAGGGTATTACGGTACAGAGTCAATGTGGAGGCTATATACAGGGTGTTACGGTACAGAGTCAATGTGGAGTCTATATACAGGGTATTACGGTACAGAGTCAATGTGGAGTCTATATACAGGGTATTACGGTACAGAGTCAATGTGGAGTCTATATACAGGGTATTACGGTACAGAGTCAACGTGGAGGCTATATACAGGGTATTACGGTACAGAGTCAATGTGGAGGCTATATACAGGGTATTACGGTACAGAGTCAATGTGGAGTCTATATACAGTGTATTACGGTACAGAGTCAATGTGGAGGCTGTATACAGGGTATTACGGTACAGAGTCAATGTGGAGGCTATATACAGGGTGTTACGGTACAGAGTCAATGTGGAGGCTATATACAGGGTGTTACGGTACAGAGTCAATGTGGAGACTATATACAGGGTATTACGGTACAGAGTCAATGTGGAGACTATATACAGGGTATTACGGTACAGAGTCAATGTGGAGGCTATATACAGGGTATTACGGTACAGAGTCAATGTGGAGACTATATACAGGGTATTACGGTACAGAGTCAATGTGGAGGCTATATACAGGGTATTACGGTACAGAGTCAATGTGGAGGCTATATACAGTGTATTACGGTACAGAGTCAATGTGGAGACTATATACAGGGTATTACGGTACAGAGTCAATGTGGAGGCTATATACAGGGTATTACGGTACAGAGTCAATGTGGAGGCTATATACAGGGTATTACGGTACAGAGTCAATGTGGAGGCTATATACAGGGTGTTACGGTACAGAGTCAATGTGGAGTCTATATACAGGGTATTACGGTACAGAGTCAATGTGGAGTCTATATACAGGGTATTACGGTACAGAGTCAATGTGGAGGCTATATACAGGGTATTACGGCACAGAGTCAATGTGGAGTCTATATACAGGGTATTACGGTACAGAGTCAATGTGGAGGCTATATACAGGGTATTACGGTACAGAGTCAATGTGGAGGCTATATACAGGGTGTTACGGTACAGAGTCAATGTGGAGGCTATATACAGGGTGTTACGGTACAGAGTCAATGTGGAGGCTATATACAGGGTATTACGGTACAGAGTCAATGTGGAGACTATATACAGGGTATTACGGTACAGAGTCAATGTGGAGGCTATATACAGGGTATTACGGTACAGAGTCAATGTGGAGTCTATATACAGGGTATTACGGTACAGAGTCAACGTGGAGGCTATATACAGGGTATTACGGTACAGAGTCAATGTGGAGGCTATATACAGGGTATTACGGTACAGAGTCAATGTGGAGTCTATATACAGTGTATTACGGTACAGAGTCAATGTGGAGGCTATATACAGGGTATTACGGTACAGAGTCAATGTGGAGGCTATATACAGGGTATTACGGTACAGAGTCAATGTGGAGGCTATATACAGGGTATTACGGTACAGAGTCAATGTGGAGTCTATATACAGGGTATTACGGTACAGAGTCAATGTGGAGGCTATATACAGGGTATTACGGTACAGAGTCAATGTACAGAGAGGCTATATACAGGGGGTATTACGGTACAGAGTCAATGTGGAGGCTATATACAGGGTATTACGGTACAGAGTCAATGTGGAGGCTATATACAGGGTATTACGGTACAGAGTCAATGTGGAGTCTATATACAGGGTATTACGGTACAGAGTCAATGTGGAGGCTATATACAGGGTATTACGGTACAGAGTCAATGTGGAGACTATATACAGGGTATTACGGTACAGAGTCAATGTGGAGGCTATATACAGGGTATTACGGTACAGAGTCAATGTGGAGGCTATATACAGGGTATTACGGTACAGAGTCAATGTGGAGACTATATACAGGGTATTACGGTACAGAGTCAATGTGGAGGCTATATACAGGGTATTACGGTACAGAGTCAATGTGGAGGCTAGAGTCAATACAGGGTGTTACGGTACAGAGTCAATGTGGAGGCTATATACAGGGTATTACGGTACAGAGTCAATGTGGAGGCTATATACAGGGTATTACGGTACAGAGTCAATGTGGAGGCTATATACAGGGTGTTACGGTACAGAGTCAATGTGGAGGCTATATACAGGGTATTTACAGAGTCAATGTGGGCTATATACAGAGTCAATGTGGAGGCTATATACAGGGTATTACGGTACAGAGTCAATGTGGAGGCTATATACAGGGTATTACGGTACAGAGTCAATGTGGAGGCTATATACAGGGTATTACGGTACAGAGTCAATGTGGAGGCTATATACAGGGTATTACGGTACAGAGTCAATGTGGAGGCTATATACAGGGTATTACGGTACAGAGTCAATGTGGAGGCTATATACAGGGTATTACGGTACAGAGTCAATGTGGAGGCTATATACAGGGTATTACGGTACAGAGTCAATGTGGAGGCTATATACAGGGTATTATGGTACAGCTATATACAGGTACAGAGTCAATGTGGAGGCTATATACAGGGTATTACGGTACAGAGTCAATGTGGAGGCTATATACAGGGGGTACAGGTACAGAGTCAATGTGGAGGCTATATACAGGGGGTACAGGTACAGAGTCGATGTGGAGGCTATATACAGGGTGTTACGGTACAGAGTCAATGTGGAGTCTATATACAGGGTATTACGGTACAGAGTCAATGTGGAGGCTATATACAGGGTGTTACGGTACAGAGTCAATGTGGAGGCTATATACAGGGTGTTACGGTACAGAGTCAATGTGGAGGCTATATACAGGGTATTACGGTACAGAGTCAATGTGGAGGCTATATACAGGGGGTACCGGTACAGAGTCAATGTGGAGGCTATATACAGGGTATTACGGTACAGAGTCAATGTGGAGGCTATATACAGGGTGTTACGGTACAGAGTCAATGTGGAGGCTATATACAGGGTGTTACGGTACAGAGTCAATGTGGAGGCTATATACAGGGGGTACCGGTACAGAGTCAATGTGGAGTCTATATACAGGGTGTTACGGTACAGAGTCAATGTGGAGGCTATATACAGGGGGTACAGGTACAGAGTCGATGTGGAGGCTATATACAGGGGGTACCGGTACAGAGTCAATGTGGAGGCTATATACAGGGGGTACAGGTACAGAGTCAATGTGGAGGCTATATACAGGGGGTACAGGTACAGAGTCGATGTGGAGGCTATATACAGGGTGTTACGGTACAGAGTCAATGTGGAGGCTATATACAGGGGGTACCGGTACAGAGTCAATGTGGAGGTTATATACAGGGGTACCGGTACGGAGTCAATGTGGAGGCTATATACAGGGTGTTACGGTACTGAGTCAATGTGGAGGCTATATACAGGGGGTACCGGTACAGAGTCAATGTGGAGGTTATATACAGGGGGTACAGAGTCGATGTGGAGGCTATATACAGGGTGTTACGGTACAGAGTCAATGTGGAGGTTATATACAGGGGGTACCGGTACAGAGTCAATGTGGAGGCTATATACAGGGTATTACGGTACTGAGTCAATGTGGAGGCTATATACAGGGTGTTACGGTACAGAGTCAATGTGGAGGTTATATATGGGGGGTACAGAGTCGATGTGGAGGCTATATACAGGGGGTACCGGTACGGAGTCAATGTGCAGGGGCACCAGTTAGTCGAGGTAATGTACATGTAGGTAGAGTTAAAGTGACTGTGTGGATAATAAACAGAGAGTAGCAGCAGTGTAAAAGAGGGGCGGGGGGGCAATGCAAATTGTCATTTGATTAGATGTTCAGGAATCTTATGGCATTGGGCTAGAAGCTGTTTAGATGCCTCTTGGAACTAGACTTGGTGCTCCGGTACCGCTTGCCGTGTGATAGCAGAGAGAACAGTCCATGACTAGGGTGGCTGGAGTCTTTGACCATTTTTAAGGCCTTCCTCTGACACCGCCTGGTATAGAGGTCCTGGATGGCAGGAAGCTTGGCCCCAGTTATGTACTGGGCCGTACGCACTACCCTTTGTAGTGCCTTGCGGTCGGAGGCCGAGCAGTTGCCATACCAAGCAGTGAGGCAACCAGTCAGGGTTGCTCACGATGGTGCAGCTGTAGAACCTTTTGAGGATCTGAGGACCCATGCCTAATCTTTTCAGTCTCTTGAGGGGCAATAGGCTGTAATGTAACAAAATGTGGAAAAAAAGGAAGTGGCCTGAATACTTTCCGAATGCACTGTAGATTATGCTGCCCTAGGAGATTGTATAGGGGTCATGTGTGGGTCAGGGTGCTCAGTGTGTGCCAAGCCTAGGGCTGTAATGAAGGGTTCTTCTGTCTGGAGGCCTTTCTGGGCCTGGAGACGGGGGTTAAGAGTCACTGCCAAGGTTACTCACCTCTTAACCCAGCCCACTGACTGGCACATAGGGGGGGCATGAGAACCTGCTGTGCCTGGCCCTGAACCCAAACCCCGGTCTCTTATGACTCAGACGTTATTGATGGTAGATCCGCCGTCTTGGTACTGCTTGTACTCAATGAGAGTTGATAGACGTGTTGTGAATTTAGCCTTTTAATGTTCTTTTCATTAGAGTGTATTTTTGCCAAGTCAAGATCACATATTTTACATCTGTACCTTTACAATACAACTTCCTCTCCAGAGTTGCCTTTTCCCCTTCATCCTCCAGAACACATCAGCTCAGTTGTCACTGTTACAATGTAACTATGGTTTTCAATAGGACGTTGACAGGGCCGTAGCTAGGGCCGTAGTCTGAGGACGTTGACAGGGCCGTAGCTAGGGCCGTAGTCTGAGGACGTTGACAGGGCCGTAGCTAGGGCCGTAGTCTGAGGACGTTGACAGGGCCGTAGCTAGGGCCGTAGTCTGAGGACGTTGACAGGGCCGTAGCTAGGGCCGTAGTCTGAGGACGTTGACAGGGCCGTAGCTAGGGCCGTAGTCTGAGGACGTTGACAGGGCCGTAGCTAGGGCCGTAGTCTGAGGACGTTGACAGGGCCGTAGCTAGGGCCGAAGTCTGAGGACGTTGACAGGGCCGTAGCTAGGGCCGTAGTCTGAGGACGTTGACAGGGCCGTAGCTAGGGCCGTAGTCTGAGGACGTTGACAGGGCCGTAGCTAGGGCCGTAGTCTGAGGACGTTGACAGGGCCGTAGCTACGTCTGAGGACACTGAGGTCTGGACCTTGGTCATTTTTTCCCTAATTAAATCAAAAAAAAAGAATATATATATATATACACACAGACACACACACACACACACTCACACACACACACACACACACACACACACCACACACAACACACACACACACACACTCCACCACACACACACACACAGTGGGCTCCAAAATGACTGGCACCCCTGACTGGCAATGCACAAACAATACTTCAAAAAATATGAACAATCTAATTATGGAGAGAAACTCAAAATACCAACATGTGAGAAATCCACTGCACTGCATTAATGTTTCAATGGAACCCAACAAAATAATTTATTGATTCAATTAAAAATCAATGTCCTCCAAATCAAGGTTTGGAAATTAATGGCCCCTCAAAATATTATTGTAATTAACATCTTGGAAAATTAAACCAGGAATTAAATTCCACTTATTAAGGTTTATCTAAGTGTTAAGGAACTACATTACATCACTTCCTGTTTCTATGTATATGTATATGTATATGTATATGTGTATACAATACAGGCTATTTGGAATATGCCAGAAGAAAGCCCTTTCTATATATACACATGTATATGTAATATATATATGTATATATATGATATAAGTATATGCTATATATGTATATGTAGACCAAACAAACAACAAAATATGTTCTGCCATCTCATATATATGTATATAATATCCATATGGAAAATATGTATATATATAGTTGAAGAGGGAAGTTATAATATGCAATGTAAGAATATATACGATCTTATAAGGATCTATATATGGTCCAAATATCCATATGTATATATATGTTATCTTTATAGTGGCATATATATATATGTATGAAACCTTGATTGGAAGATATATGAATATATATGTATTCTGTATTAAATAATGTATGATTTTGTTGGGTTCCTTTGAAACATTAATACATGCAGTATTTCTCACATGTTGGTATTTTGAGTTTCTCTCCATAATTATATTGTTTATATTTTTGAAGTATTGTTTGTGCATTGCCAGTCAGGGTGCCAGTCATTTATGTGCCAGTCACTGTATGTATATATATATATATAATTATATTTTGTTTTAGGAACTGTATCGGAGTCTCAATATATTGTTGAGTTTTAGAATAGTAGAATACATAGGTGCACATATTTCTTAATTTACACAATTTTATGTCACTCACTGACAGTCATCAATACATATCAGTTAGAAAGGTATATCAGTTTGTTATTGGTTAGTTAGTCTAGCCAGTTATCTAAACTTGTAGTAATCTTTGCTGAATATCCCAGGGGCTATATGACCTAGGGAGCCCCGTATTTGTATATATATGTATATAGTCAATCTATAAAAATCATGTTAACATGGCATAAGTCATGGCAATATGTAGATGCAGAGAATGTGCTATAAATATATATATCCCCACCCCCATGGCATATATATATGTATATACTTGTATATATACGTACTTTATATATGGAATAAATATATATATATATTTATAATTATATTTTGTTTTAGGAACTCAGTCGGAGTCTCAATATATTGTTGAGTTGTAGAATACAGAGAGGTGCACAATTTCTTAATTTACACAATTTTATGTCACTCACTGACAGTCACTCAATGAACCCATATCAGTTAGAAAGGTATATCAGTTTGTTATTGGTTAGTTAGTCTAGCCAGTTATCTAAACTTGTAGTAATCTTTGCTGAATTATCCACTAGGCAACGTGCCCAGGGGCCCTGACCTCCAGGGAGCCCCCATTTGATTTTGATTTTGCTAGTCAATCTCACTCAAAAATCATGTTAACATGGCATAAGTCATGGCAAAATGTGTAGACTTGCAGAGAATGTACTTTAAAATGGAAGAAATGTCTCCCCACCCCATGGCAAAATGTGTAGACTTGTATAGAATGTGCTTTAAAATGGAAGAAATGTCTCCCCACTCCATGGCAAAATGTGTAGACTTGCAGAGAATGTGCTTTAAAATGGAAGAAATGTCTCCCCCACCCCATGGCAAAATGTGTAGACTTGCAGAGAATGTACTTTAAAATGGAAGAAATGTCTCCCCACCCCATGGCAAAATGTGTAGACTTGCAGAGAATGTACTTTAAAATGGAAAAAATGTCTCCCCACCCCATGGCAAAATGTGTAGACTTACAGAGAATGTACTTTAAAATGGAAGAAATGTCTCCCCCACCCCATGGCAAAATGTGTAGACAAGCAGAGAATGTGCTTTAAAATGGAAGAAATGTCTCCCCACCCCATGGCAAAATGTGTAGACTTGCAGATAATGTGCTTTAAAATGGAAGAAATGTCTCCCCCACCCCATGGCAAAATGTGTAGACTTGCAGAGAATGTACTTTAAAATGGAAGAAATGTCTCCCCACCCCATGGCAAAATGTGTAGACTTACAGAGAATGTACTTTAAAATGGAAGAAATGTCTCCCCTACCCCATGGCAAAATGTGTAGACAAGCAGAGAATGTGCTTTAAAATGGAAGAAATGTCTCCCCACCCCATGGCAAAATGTGTAGACTTGCAGAGAATGTACTTTAAAATGGAAGAAATGTCTCCCCACCCCATGGCAAAATGTGTAGACTTGCAGAGAATGTACTTTAAAATGGAAGAAATGTCTCCCCACCCCATGGCAAAATGTGTAGACTTACAGAGAATGTACTTTAAAATGGAAGAAATGTCTCCCCACCCCATGGCAAAATGTGTAGACTTGCAGAGAATGTACTTTAAAATGGAAGAAATGTCTCCCCACCCCATGGCAAAATGTGTAGACTTACAGAGAATGTACTTTAAAATGGAAGAAATGTCTCCCCCACCCCATGGCAAAATGTGTAGACAAGCAGAGAATGTGCTTTAAAATGGAAGAAATGTCTCCCCACCCCATGGCAAAATGTGTAGACTTGCAGATAATGTGCTTTAAAATGGAAGAAATGTCTCCCCCACCCCATGGCAAAATGTGTAGACTTGCAGAGAATGTACTTTAAAATGGAAGAAATGTCTCCCCACCCCATGGCAAAATGTGTAGACTTGCAGAGAATGTACTTTAAAATGGAAGAAATGTCTCCCCACCCCATGGCAAAATGTGTAGACTGGCAGAGAATGTACTTTAAAATGGAAGAAATGTCTCCCCACCCCATGGCAAAATGTGTAGACTTGCAGGAAATTAGCTGTAAAACTGCAACAACAAAAAACGTTCTGTAAAGCAAATGTATTGGTTTACCTTTTTGTTAATAAAATAGTTTTTCTGCTCACAGATCCCTCTGTCTGTATTAAATGATAGTTTTTAATCCTGGTGCTGAGTTAATGTGAGGTAAATGTGTAGTGGCTAATTGTATAGCTAATAGGTTATGTGTTTTGTAATGAAATTTATCTTGTTTTTCGTTTTTTAACAACTGATTGGACAAATATTTTTGATGTTCGGTATTTTATTAGGATCCTCGTTAGCTGTTGAGAGAGCAGCAGCTACTCTTCCTGGGGTCCAACACAGAACATGAAACATGACATAATATAGAACATTAATAGACAACAGCTCAAGGACAGAACTACTTAATAAAAAATATCTGTTCAATTATTTTAATTCCATTTGAATTAATTTTTAATTTTTGGTGAGATCAATGCGCAGTTTCTCTAGAGATACATTTGATCAAGCCCAATTGTGCGATGTAGTAGGGAGTTGTAGTTTCCAACAGGCCAATATTCTACATGATTTAGCACAGAAAACATGGTAATTAACTACATTGACCATAATCCATTGCTCGCCTACTTGTGTGGTGCAAGACGTGGAAGAGAAGATACAGAAGAACGTGCGATTGAGAGGGATAGAGGGCAGTTGCTTCAAAGGAATCTCTATCTGAAAATACATGGTCTAAGTGATTGATAGTTGGTATTCAGCAGTCATACAATTATGCCTTATTTACTTGAAAGAAGGAATAAAATGTGGATTTTGTCAGGCAGCAAAGAGGCTCTATAGAGATGAGATGGGGACGGAATGAAATCATAGTCGTCAAAAAAAGCAAATGCAATATAGACGACTGAAATATAATATTAAAATAATGTGAATCGTTAATGAGCAGTCATGGGAATTTGATGCATTGTTTTATTCTGTGTTCAACCCACAGATTGCTTAGTGCATGTTTAACAAAATAAACTAAATCAAAAATTGTGATTTCATTTTTTTTTGTAATGAAACTGAACCGACCTCAAAAAGCACTAATCGCTCAACCGATGTGATAAAGGCAGGGGTCATTTTTGCTGCTCTCCAAAATATATTTTTGTTTGTTTTTAAATGGTATAGAAATGCAGTAAATGAGCTTACATTCTCTTAAAATGTCTTGGGTATTGATTACAGTGAGAACAGGCTGTCTTGGGAAATCTCTTTTCTAAAATGGAACCCCAGTTTGAGTTCACTAACGATCCTGTCCTATTGATTTCTCTCCTGTGCTGTCGAACAGTTTGCCTCTGAGGTGAGGTTTGAAGGCTTCTCCCTCCGAGCCCAGGATAGAGAGACATGGTACAGCCTGCTGCCTTCTGATCCAGGATCCCATAACAACTCTGACCACAAGCTACACTCAGAGGTGAGTTATCCTATCCTACCCCACCTTATCCTATCCTACCCCACCCGAACCTACCCCACCCTACCTGATCCTACCCCACCTTATCCTATCCTACCCCACCCGAACCTACCCCACCCTACCTGATCCTACCCCACCCTAACCTACCCCACCTTATCCTATCCTACCCCACCCGAACCTACCCCACCCTACCTGATCCTACCCCACCCTAACCTACCCCACCTTATCCTATCCTACCCCACCGCAACCTACCCCACCTTATCCTATCCTACCCTACCCAAACCTACCCCACCCTATCCGATCCTACCCCACCCTAACCTACCCAACCTTATCCTATCCTACCCGAACCTACCCCACCTTATCCTACCCCACCCTATCCTATACTACCCCACCTTATCCTTCCCCACCCTATCCTATCCTACCCCACCTTATCCTTCCCTACCCTATCCTAACCTACCCCACCTTATCCTTCCCCACCCTATCCTATCCTACCCCACCTTATCCTTCCCCACCCTATCCTACCCCACCTTATCCTACCCCACCCTATCCTATCCTACCCCACCTTATCCTACCCCACCCTATCCTATACGACCCCACCTTAACCTACCCTATCCTATCCTACCCCACCTTATCCTATCCTACCCAACCCTATCCTACCCCACCTTATCCTACCCCACCCTATCCTACCCCACCCTATCGTATCCTACCCCACCTTATCCTACCCCACCCTATCCTATACCACCCCACCTTATCCTACCCCACCCGATCCTATACTACCCCACCTTATCCTACCCCACCCTATCCTATCCTACCCCACCCTATCCTATACTACCCCACCTTATCCTATCCTACCCCACCTTATCCTACCCCACCCTATCCTAACCCACCCTATCCTATACCACCCCACCTTATCCTACCCCACCCTATCCTATACTACCCCACCTTATCCTATCCTACCCCACCTTATCCTACCCCACCCTATCCTCTTCTACCCCACCTTATCCTATCCTACCCCACCCGATTCTACCCCACCATATCCTACCCCACCTTATCCTATCCTACCCCACCTTACCCTATCCTACCCCACCTTATCCTACCCCACCTTATTCTATCCTACCCCACCCTATCCAACCCCACCTTATCCTATCCTAACATATCCTTCCCTACCCTCCCAGACCAACTCTGACCACAATCTACAGTCGGAGGTGAGTAGTCCTATCCTATCCTTCTCTGACTAACCAGACAACTAGTGTGCCACTGTAGTCTGGCCACTGTCAGCTACTGACTCACTGTCCTACTCTACCTCCAACCTTCCAGTTCTACTAGCTACTGACTCACTGTCCTACCCTACCTCCAACCTTCCAGTTCTACTAGCTACTGACTCACTGTCCTACCCTACCTCCAACCTTCCAGTTCTACTAGCTACTGACTCACTGTCCTACCCTACCTCCAACCTTCCAGTTCTGTCTGCTACTGACTCACTGTCCTACCCTACCTCCAACCTTCCAGTTCTACTAGCTACTGACTCACTGTCCTACCCTACCTCCAACCTTCCAGTTCTACTAGCTACTGACTCACTGTCCTACCCTACCTCCAACCTTCCAGTTCTACTAGCTACTGACTCACTGTCCTACCCTACCTCCAACCTTCCAGTTCTACTAGCTACTGACTCACTGTCCTACTCTACCCCAACCTTCCAGTTCTACTAGCTACTGACTCACTGTCCTACCTACCTCCAACCTTCCAGTTCCCTACCTACTGACTCACTGTCCTACCCTACCTCCAACCTTCCAGTTCTGTCTGCTACTGACTCACTGTCCTACCCTACCTCCAACCTTCCAGTTCTACTAGCTACTGACTCACTGTCCTACCCTACCTCCAACCTTCCAGTTCTGTCTGCTACTGACTCACTGTCCTACCCTACCTCCAACCTTCCAGTTCTACTAGCTACTGACTCACTGTCCTACCCTACCTCCAACCTTCCAGTTCTGTCTGCTACTGACTCACTGTCCTACCCTACCTCCAACCTTCCAGTTCTGTCAGCTACTGACTCACTGTCCTACTCTACCTCCAACCTTCCAGTTCTACTAGCTACTGACTCACTGTCCTACCCTACCTCCAACCTTCCAGTTCTACTAGCTACTGACTCACTGTCCTACCCTACCTCCAACCTTCCAGTTCTACTAGCTACTGACTCACTGTCCTACTCTACCTCCAACCTTCCAGTTCTACTAGCTACTGACTCACGGTCCTACCCTACCTCCAACCTTCCAGTTCTACTAGCTACTGACTCACTGTCCTACTCTACCTCCAACCTTCCAGTTCTACTAGCTACTGACTCACTGTCCTACTCTACCTCCAACCTTCCAGTTCTACTAGCTACTGACTCACTGTCCTACTCTACCTCCAACCTTCCAGTTCTACTAGCTACTGACTCACTGTCCTACCCTACCTCCAACCTTCCAGTTCTGTCTGCTACTGACTCACTGTCCTACCCTACCTCCAACCTTCCAGTTCTACTAGCTACTGACTCACTGTCCTACCCTACCTCCAACCTTCCAGTTCTACTAGCTACTGACTCACTGTCCTACTCTACCTCCAACCTTCCAGTTCTGTCTGCTACTGACTCACTGTCCTACCCTACCTCCAACCTTCCAGTTCTGTCTGCTACTGACTCACTGTCCTACTCTACCTCCAACCTTCCAGTTCTGTCTGCTACTGACTCACTGTCCTACCCTACCTCCAACCTTCCAGTTCTGTCTGCTACTGACTCACTGTCCTACCCTACCTCCAACCTTCCAGTTCTACTAGCTACTGACTCACTGTCCTACTCTACCTCCAACCTTCCAGTTCTACTAGCTACTGACTCACTGTCCTACTCTACCTCCAACCTTCCAGTTCTGTCTGCTACTGACTCACTGTCCTACCCTACCTCCAACCTTCCAGTTCTGTCTGCTACTGACTCCCTGTCCTGCCACCAGAGAAAGCATCTTTACTCACGGAGACACTGCTATGTAAACATGTTTTACACAGCTTTTAATACAATCAGTTGTTTTATGGGTTAAAAGCAGACTCAAACTTTACACTCCTACAGAACCCTTAAGGTGTTCAAACATCCACGAATCACTTTTTCAATAAAACACTGCTTAATAAAATACAAATAATAAATGTAGCTTCAGCCATCGAACATGGTTGGTGTTTCTGTCAGAGAGAGAGAGAGGGAGAAACAGAGAGAGAGAGAGAGAGATGGAAAGTGGTGTTGGGGGTAAAACATACGACATCATAAAATCCATGTACACAAACAACAAGTGTGCGGTTAAAATTGGCAAAAAACACACACATTTCTTCACACAGGGTCGTGGGGTTAGACAGGGATGCAGCTTAAGCCCCACCCTCTTCAACATATATATCAACGAACTGGCGCAGGCACTAGAAAAGTCTGCAGCACCCGGCCTCACCCTACTAGAATCCGAAGTGAAATGTCTGCTGTTTGCTGATGATCTGGTACTTCTGTCACCAACCAAGGAGGGCCTACAGCAGCACCTAGATCTTATGCACAGATTCTGTCAGACCTGGGCCCTGACAGTAAATCTCAGTAAGACCAAAATAATGGTGTTCCAAAAAAGGTCCAGTCACCAGGACCACAAATACAAATTCCATCTAGACACTGTTGCCCTAGAGCACACAAAAAACTATACATACCTTGGCCTAAACATCAGCGCCACTGGTAACTTCCACAAAGCTGTGAACAATCTGAGAGACAAGGCAAGAAGGGCATTCTATGCCATCAAAAGGAACATAAATGTCAACATACCAATTAGGATCTGGCTAAAAATACTTGAATCAGTCATAGAGCCCATTGCCCTTTATGGTTGTGAGGTCTGGGGTCCGCTCACCAACCAAGACTTCACAAAATGGGACAAACACCAAATTGAGACTCTGCACGCAGAATTCTGCAAAAATATCCTCCGTGTACAACGTAGAACACCAAATAATGCATGCAGAGCAGAATTAGGCCGATACCCACTAATTATCAAAATCCAGAAAAGAGCTGTTAAATTCTATAACCACCTAAAAGGAAGCGATTCCCAAACCTTCCACAACAAAGCCATCACCTACAGAGAGATGAACCTGGAGAAGAGTCCCTAAGCAAGCTGGTCCTGCGGCTCTGTTCACAAACACACCCTACAGAGTCCCAGGACAGCAGCACAATTAGACCCAACCAAATCCTGAGAAAACAAAAAGAGAATTACTTGACACATTGGAAAGAATTAACAAAAAAACAGAGCAAACTAGAATGCTATTTGGCCCTACACAGAGAGTACACAGCGGCAGAATACCTGACCACTGTGACTGACCCAAAATTAAGGAAAGCTTTGACTATGTACAGACTCAGTGAGCATAGCCTTGCTATTGAGAAAGGCCACCGTAGGCAGACATGGCTCTCAAGAGAAGACAGGCTATGTGCTCACTGCCCACAAAATGAGGTGGAAACTGAGCTGCACTTCCTAACCTCCTGCCCAATGTATGACCATATTAGAGAGACATATTTCCCCCAGATTACACAGATCCACAACGAATTCGAAAACAAATCCAATTTTGAAAAACTCCCATATCTACTGGGTGAAATACCACAGTGTGCCATCAAAGCAGCAAGATTTGTGACCTGTTGCCACGAGAAAAGGGCAACCAGTGAAGAACACACACCATTGTAAATACAACCCATATCTATGCGTATTTATTTTATCTTGTGTCCTTTACCATTTGTACATGGTTAAAACACTGTATATATATATAAAACATATATATATATATAATATGACATTTGTAATGTCTTTATTGTTCTGAAACTTCTGTATGTGTGATGTCTACTGTTAATTTTTATTGTTTATTTCACTTTATATAGTATCTACCTCACTTGCTTTGGCAATGTTAACACATGTTTCCCATGCCAATAAAGCCCTTGAATTGAATTGAGAGAGCGAGGGAGCGAGTGAGCGAGTGAGTGAGTGAGTGAGTGAGTGAGTGAGTGAGTGAGGGAGGGAGTGAGGGAGTGAGGGAGTGAGGGAGTGAGGGAGTGAGGGAGTGAGGGAGTGAGGGAGCTCAGTTGGTGTCCATGTTGCTGTCTCTCCGCTCCAGGCTCTGCTGTCATAAAAACCAGAGTGTTGCTCTAATGAGTTTTCCACTACAGATGAATCATGGCTGTTCAATGTAGCCACAGACACACACACACACACACACAGTTGGTGTCCATGTTGCTGTCTCTCCGCTCCAGGCTCTGCTGTCATAAAAACCAGAGTGTTGCTCTAATGAGTTTTCCACACACAGATGAATCACACATTCAAACACGATGGACACACACACACACACACACACACTCAGTTATTAAACTCCTGGACTGTTTGCTCGTGGTACACACAGCTGATTTACAACACCCATATTGATTAGCTAGTTAAATTCCTTTTTGTTCCGTGCCAGACATTATCTATGATGATGATTATTGTGGTTCTGGGAGAGTGTGATTGTAGTAAAAGTAATTGTGCTCATGTTCTGTGTTTATGGTGTTGTTGAGACCATGACTAACCATCTGTTGTCTCTGTGGAACTGAAGGAGAGAGGTGGGTGTTGTGGTGGAGGATGTTCAAGTGCACTATATAGGGTGTGTGTAGTGTACTATATAGGGGATAGGGTGTGTAGTGTACTATATAGGGGATAGGGTGTGTAATGTACGATATAGGGGATAGGGTGTGTAGTGTACTATATAGGGGATAGGGTGTGTGTAGTGTACTATATAGGGGATAGGGTGTGTGTAGTGTACTATATAGGGGATAGGGTGTGTAGTGTACTATATAGGGGATAGGGTGTGTGTAGTGTACTATATAGGGGATATGGTGTGTGTGGTGTACTATATAGGGGACAGGGTGTGTGTAATGTACTATATAGGGGATATGGTGTGTGTAGTGTACTATATAGGGGATAGGGTGTGTGTAGTGTACTATATAGGGGATATGGTGTGTGTAGTGTACTATATAGGGGATAGGGTGTGTGTAGTGTACTATATAGGGGATAGGGTGTGTGTAGTGTACTATATAGGGGATAGGGTGTGTGTAGTGTACTATATAAGGGATAGGGTGTGTGTAGTGTACTATATAGGGGATATGGTGTGTAGTGTACTATATAGGGGATATGGTGTGTGTAGTGTACTATATAGGGGATAGGGTGTGTGTAGTGTACTATATAGGGGACAGGGTGTGTAGTGTACTATATAGGGGACAGGGTGTGTAGTGTACTATATAGGGGATAGGGTGTGTGTAGTGTACTATATAGGGGATAGGGTGTGTAGTGTACTATATAGGGGATATGGTGTGTAGTGTACTATATAGGGGATAGGGTGTGTAGTGTACTATATAGGGGATATGGTGTGTAGTGTACTATATAGGGGACAGGGTGTGTAGTGTACTATATAGGGGATAGGGGGTGTGTAGTGTACTATATAGGGGATAGGGTGTGTAGTGTACTATATAGGGGACAGGGTGTGTAGTGTACTATATAGGGGATAGGGTGTGTGTAGTGTACTATATGGTGTGTGTAATGTACTATATAGGGGATATGGTGTGTGTAGTGTACTATATAGGGGATATGGTGTGTGTAGTGTACTATATAGGGGATATGGTGTGTGTAGTGTACTATATGGTGTGTGTAGTGTACTATATAGGGGATAGGTGTGTAGTGTACTATATGGTGTGTGTAGTGTACTATATAAGGGAAATGGTGTGTGTAGTGTAATATATAGGGGATATGGTGTGTGTGGTGTACTGGATAGGAGATCGGGTGTGTGTAATGGATAAGGCTCTATAGTATCAGTGGGGATGGTAGTGATAATGGGATAGGATCTGTAGTTGTACAGGGGTGGGCCTGGTATGATAATGGATAGGCTCTATAGTAGTACAGTGGGCCTGGCATGATAATGGGGATAGGCTCTATAGTAGTACTAGTGGGCCTGGATGATAATGGTAAGGCTACTATATAGGGGTGGGCCTGGTATGATAATGGAGATAGGCTCTATAGTAGTCATAGGGGTGGGCCTGGTAGTGATAATGGATAGGCTCTGTAGTAATGTACAGTGGGCCTGGCATGATAATGGGGATAGGTGTAGTGTAGTGGACCTGGCATGTTAATGGAGAAGGCTCTATAGTAGGTGGGCCTGGTATGATAATGGAGAAGGCTCTATAGTAGTCAGTGGGCCTGGCATGATAATGGAGAAGGCTCTATAGTAGTCAGTGGGCCTGGTATGATAATGGAGAAGGCTCTATAGTAGTCAGTGGGCCTGGTATGATAATGGAGAAGGCTCTATAGTAGTCAGTGGGCCTGGTATGATAATGGAGAAGGCTCTATAGTAGTCAGTGGGCCTGGTATGATAATGGAGAAGGCTCTATAGTAGTCAGTGGACCTGGCATGATAATGGAGAAGGCTCTATAGTAGTCAGTGGGCCTGGTATGATAATGGAGAAGGCTCTATAGTAGTCAGTGGGCCTGGTATGATAATGGAGAAGGCTCTATAGTAGTCAGTGGGCCTGGTATGATAATGGAGAAGGCTCTATAGTTGTCAGTGGGCCTGGTATGATAATGGAGAAGGCTCTATAGTAGTCAGTGGGCCTGGTATGATAATGGAGAAGGCTCTATAGTAGTCAGTGGGCCTGGCATGATAATGGAGAAGGCTCTATAGTAGTCAGTGGGCCTGGCATGATAATGGAGAAGGCTCTATAGTAGTCAGTGGGCCTGGCATGATAATGGAGAAGGCTCTATAGTAGTCGGTGGGCCTGGTAGATAATGGAGAAGGCTCTATAGTAGTCAGTGGGCCTGGTATGATAATGGAGAAGGCTCTATAGTAGTCAGTGGGCCTGGCATGATAATGGAGAAGGCTCTATAGTAGTCGGTGGGCCTGGTATGATAATGGAGAAGGCTCTATAGTAGTCAGTGGGCCTGGCCTGGCTGTACCCTCTATGAAGAATTCACCTCTCAGAGAACCAAGGACCATATGTCCAATCCCAGTCTAAAGCTTGTGTTGTGTGTATAATATCAGCTTTACGGTAATGTTTCAGTCTAAAGCTTGTGTTGTGTGTATAATATCAGCTTTACGGTAATGTTTCAGTCTAAAGCTTGTGTTGTGTGTATAATATCAGCTTTAAGAGGGGCCTCCCGGGTGGTGCAGTGGTTAAGGGCGCTGTACTGCAGCGCCAGCTGTGCCATCAGAGACTCTGGGTCGCGCTCTGTCGTAACCGCCGCGACCGGGAGGTCCGTGGGGCGACGCACAATTGGCCTAGCGTCGCCCGGGTTGGGAAGGGTTGGCCGGTAGGGAAATCCTTGTCTCATCGCGCACCAGCGACTCCTGTGGCGGGCCGGGCGCAGTGCACGCTAACCAGGTCGCCAGGTGCACGGTGTTTCCTCTGACACATTGGTGCGGCTGGCTTCCGGGTTGGATGCGCGCTGTGTTAAGAAGCAGTGCAGCTTGGTTGGGTTATGTATCGGAGGACGCATGACTTTCAACCTTCGTCTCTCCCGAGCCCGTACGGGAGTTGTAGCGATGAGACAAGATAGTAGCTACTAAAAACAATTGAATACCATGAAATTGGGGAGAAAACGGGAGAAAATTTGAAAAAAAAAAATATATATATATATAACAGCTTTACGGTAATATTTCAGTCTAAAGCTTGTGTTGTGTGTATGTGTCCATCATCTTTATCATTTTCTTCTATTTTCTTCTGTGTCCTTTCACCCCCTTCTTTCTAACCCTCTCTCTCTCTCTCTCTCTCTCTTCTCTTCTCTTCTCTTCTCTTTCTTCTTCTCTCTCTCTCTCTCTCTCTCTCTCTCTCTCTCTCTCTCTTCTCTCTCTCTCTTCTCTCTCTCTCTCTCTCTCTCTCTTCTGTCTCTCTCTCTCTCTCTTCTCTCTCTCTCTCTCTCTCTTCTGTCTCTCTCTCTCTCTCTCTCTCTCTCTCTCTCTCTTCTCTTTTCTCTTCTCCCTCTCTTCTGTCTCTCTTCTCTCTCTTCTTCTCTCTCTCTCTCTCTCTTTCTCTCTCTCTCTCTTCTCTCTCTCTCTCCTCTCTCTCTTCTCTCTCTCTCTCTCTCTCTCTCTCTCTCTCTCTCTCTCTCTCTCTCTCTCTATTTTCTCCCTTCATCTCCTCCCCTCTTTCTCCAGGTGTTCCATTACTTCCGGTCTGTTCTAGACCTGGTTCAGTTGGTGACGGTGTCAGATATTCCCAGCTTCCTGCGCTCCAGCACAGAGTTTCACCTGTATCCTTCACATCAGCTGATGACTGAGGTGTCCACATCTCAGATAAACTGTTCCTCTCAGATCTATAAACTGGAGATATTTAACCACATAGCTGGTTTAAGGGATGGGACTTTCCAGAATGTTACAGTTGTATGTGACCTGCTAGACAGTCACGTTGGAAGTCAGGCTACAGACATGGTCATTTATTTACTCTCTGAACAGGTTTACCCTTGAAACTGGTTTGGGGATAATGAACTTTGTTCTTAGATAATGATTAGCCAGGTCTCATGTGACTGTATCTCCATGTAGACTGAACAGGATATTGTTCTACTGTCATTGTGTGAAGTAATAACAGATCAAGCCTTACAGTATAAAAGGCAATAGGAAATAGCTGGATACATCTCCCCAGTGTTTCACACTTGTCATGTACAGTATAATTAATCAATAAGGCCCGGGGGGGGGGGGGTGGTATATAGCCAATATATCACGGCTAAAGACTTTTCTTTGCATGACGCAACGCAGTGTGCCTGGTTACAGCCCTTAGCCGTGGTATATTTATTTATTTAACCTTTATTTAACTTGGCAAGTCAGTTAAGAACAAATTCTTATTCAAAATGAGGGCCTAGGAACAGTGTGTTAACTGCCTTGTTCAGGGGCAGAATGACAGATTTTTTACCTTGTCAGCTCAGGGATTCGATCTAGCAACCTTTCGGTTACTAGGCCAACGCTCTAACCACTAGGCTACCTGCCGTATATTGGCAATATACCACAAACCTCCGAGGTCCTTTATTGCTATTATAAACTGGTGACCAACATGATTAAAGCAGGTAAAATACATGTTTTGTCATACCTGTGATATACCACGGCTGTCAGCCAATGAGCATTCAGGGCTCGACCCAGCCAGTTTATAAAAGCCAATAAGAAACAGCTAGATACATCTCCCCAGTGTTCTACATCCCTTGACCAATCACGACAGAGAACTATCCTCCAAATCACTGAGAGATGAACGGCTCCTTGATCAGTTCAGATCACTGTCTGGAAAGGTACATCAATCAGTCAGTACTACTCCAGTGTGTGACTCATTATACTGTGACTATCAGGTAGTAGTAGTAGTAGTAGTAGTAGTAGTAGTAGTAGCAGTAGTAGTAGTAGTAGTAGTAGTAGTAGTAGTAGTAACAGTAGTGGTAGTAGCAGTAGTAACAGTAGTAGTAGTAGTAGTAGTAGTAACAGTAGTAACAGTAGTAGCAGTAGTGGTAGTAGTAGTAGTGGTAGTAGTAGTAGTAGTAGTAGTAGCAGTAGTAACAGTAGTAACAGTAGTAACAGTAGTAGCAGTAGTAGTAGTAACAGTAGTGGTAGTAGCAGTAGTAACAGTAGTAGTAGTAGTAGTAGTAGTAGTAACAGTAGTGGTAGTAGCAGTAGTAACAGTAGTAGTAGTAACAGTAGTAGTAGTAACAGTAGTAGTAGTAACAGTAGTAGTAGTAGTAGTAACAGTAGTAGTAGTAGTAACAGTAGTAGTAGTAGTAACAGTAGTAGTAGTAGTAACAGTACTAGTAGTAGTAGCAGCAGTAGTAGTAGTAACAGCAGTAGTAGTAGTAACAGTAGTAACAGTAGTAGCAGTAACAGTAGTAGTAGTAGTAGTAGTAGTAGTAGTAACAGTAGTAGTAGCGGCAGTAGTAGTAGTAGTAGTAGTAGTAGCAGCAGTAGTAGTAGTAGTAACAGTAGTAGTAACAGTAGTAGTAGTAGTAACAGTAGTAGTAGTAGTAACAGTAGTAGTAGTAGTAACAGTAGTAGTAGTAGTAACAGTAGTAGTAGTAGTAGTAGTAGTAGTAGTAGTAGTAGTAGTAGCAGTAGTAGTAGTAGTAGTAGTAGCGGCAGTAGTAGTAGTAGTAACAGTAGTAGTAGTAGTAGTAGTAGTAACAGTAGCAGTAGTAACAGTAGTAGTAGTAGTAACAGTAGTAGTAGTAACAGTAGTAGTAGTAGTAGTAACAGTAGTAGTAGTAGTAGTAACAGTAGTAGTAGTAGTAGTAGTAGTAGTAGTAGTAGTAGTAGTAGTAGTAGTAGCAGTAACAGTAGTAGTAGTAGTAGTAGTAACAGTAGTAGTAGCAGTAGTAGTAACAGTAGTAGTAGCGGCAGTAGTAGTAGTAGTAGTAACAGTAGTGGTAGTAGTAGTAGTAGTAACAGTAGTGGTAGTAGCAGTAGTAGTAACAGTAGTGGTAGTAGCAGTAGTAGTAACAGTAGTAGTAACAGTAGTAGTAGTAGCAGTAGTGGTAACAGTAGTAGTAGTAGCAGTAGTAACAGTAGTAGTACCAGTAGTAGTAGCAGTAGTAACAGTAGTAGTAGTAGCAGTAGTAGTAGTGGTAGTAGTAGTAGTACCAGTAGTAGTAGTAGTAGCAGTAGTAGTAGTAGTAGTAGTAGTAGTAGTAGTAGTAGTAGTAGTACCAGTAGTAGTAGTAGTAGCAGTAGTAACAGTAGTAGTAGTAGTAGTAGTACCAGTAGTAGTAGTAGTAGTAGTACCAGTAGTAGTAGTAGTACCAGTAGTAGTAGTAGCAGTAGTAGTAGTAGTAGTAGTAGTACCAGTAGTAGTAGTAGTAGCAGTAGTAGTAGTGGTAGTAGTATAGCCATGGGGCGAATGCAAATGGAGAACTTGGGACTATAAGGTTCAATCTGCATTTGTGTGGAAATGTAGTTATTGACATAGCCTTGTTCACTACCTATATGGTACTATAAATACCCCAATACATGTTGTTGCGTTCAAAATAATAACATTGAAAAATAGTTGACACCATTCAAACCAATTAGGATTCAGAACTTTAAAACAAATTCTCTCAGAATCATCTTTTTGCACATAGAACCTTCTAGTTCCAAGCTCTAGATATGTCAAATACTGATTTGAGGTGTGTTTTTGGTTTACACATTTGGTCTATACTCCAGGTAGGGGCACTGTTCTCTCTATCCTGTACGGTCAGCTCCATGGCTCTACCCCCTGCCTCTCAGCTCAGCTCCCAGAAGTGGAAGGACTTCATGGCTAAGAGACCCAAGACCCTGCCTGGTAGGTACTGTATGTGGATCGGTAGGTACTGTATGTGGATCGGTAGGTACTGTATGTGGATCGGTAGGTACTGTATGTGGATCGGTAGGTACTGTATGTGGATCGGTAGGTACTGTATGTGCATCGGTAGGTACTGTATGTGGATCGGTAGGTACTGTATGTGGATCGGTAGGTACTGTATGTGGATCGGTAGGTACTGTATGTGGATCGGTAGGTACTGTATGTGCATCGTCAGCTACAGCCCGTGTGTGAGAAAAGGGATTGGCTCAGTGCTGGTCCTGGATCGACCGTCACAGAACTAACTGTATAGGAACTATAAATATTTAAACAACCAGAACCAAGGCAACAAGGAGAACCAAGGCACTCGTTATACTGTATAAACATCCCTAGGCATTCCTATGGCTTTTTCTCTACATATAATCTGGATGTGTGTTCTCTATTTTCAACTCATTTTCACCTATTTGGTTTGCCATAGTTCCATATGTGGAGGTGAAGGGTGAGAGCGGACACCACTTCCTGTTGGTCCAGGGGTCAGAGGGCGGAGGCTGCAAGGCCCGCATGATACACTCAGCCAATCGGATCAACGGAGCCGCTGCCATGGCAACCGTCAATGGGCTTCTGAAAGAGAATTCAGTGTCGTCTTCAGGTAAGAAACTTAAAAAAAAAAAGAAATGGTGAACAAACAAAGATCTGATATGAAATGTTGTTTACATTATGATCGGTGACTTACCTGTCAATATCACGGACAGTATGAATGGTCTACTGTCAGCATGGTATCCAGCAGTCTTTAAAGACTGGCTCAGAGGCCTCCTCTCTTTGAGGTCATTCCTGTTCCTTGGGTCTAAGGCGGTGCCTTCAACAGTCTCCACGGAAGTTGAAAAGGACAAGAAGAATCCCTCTAGCCAGCTGATGCTTTTATCTACCTCTCCATTTCTTAACACTCAGTCTAGTTTTAATCATTTCAAAATGGTAGAATAACCCAAGGCATTTATACTTGAAAGTTATGTATAGAAAGTCGGAGGCTGAATTATAAAATGGCCCAACCACTTTGTACTTCTTCCTTTAACTCCTCTTTCCTCTGAATCTTTTAACTTGTTCCTCAACTACATTCAGCTGCGGGGTGTTTTCTGAATGGGGGTGGGGGGTGGCAGAACGTAATTACAAATGATTTGTAGACTGCAAATTGACCGCAAGCATCCCAAACAGATATAATATCTGACTAAAACATAATCATTTCAAGCCTTGCTTACATTTGCATAAGATCACATATCTCTCTATTCTGCGTGCCAATACTTGGGAACAGATTTCCCAAATTAAAATAACATGGAGCTGATTTGCTGGTGTTTTTACAGTCTTATGTCCAAACATTTTTTAAAAATGAAATAAGGGGGGCCAAAATAAAACCACCCCGCGGGCCACCAATTGGGGAACCTTGCACTTACTCTTCTGACTCTTTTCCTCTGGATATTCACCTTCTTTCAGAGATAATAAAGCCCTGTAGAAAGAGAGACAGACATACCTCTGAGTGAAACAGAGGACGAAGAGAGAAGACACAGCAGTGTAGTCTCTCTCTCTTCCCTCTCTCTCTCTCTCTCTCTCTCTCTCTCTCTCTCTCTCTCTCTCTCTCTCTCTCTCTCTCTCTCTCTCTCTCTCTCTCTCTCTCTCTCTCTCTCTCTCTCTCTCTCTCTCTCTTTCTCTCTCTCTTTCCCTCTCTCTCTCTCTCTCTCTCTCTTTCCTCTCTCTCTTTCCTCTGTCTCTTTCCTCTCTCTCTTTCCTCTGTCTCTTTCTCTCTCTCTTTCCCTCTCTCTCTTTCCTCTCTCTTTCTTCTCCTCTCTTTTCTCTCTCTCTTTCTCTCTTCTCTTTCCTCTGTCTCTTTCCTCTCTCTCTTTCCTCTGTCTCTTCCTCCTCTCTTTCTCTGTCTCTTTCTCTCTCTTTCTCTGTCTCTTTCCTCTCTCTTTCCTCTGTCTCTTCCCTCTCTCTCTTTCCTCTCTCTCGCTTTCCTCTGTCTCTTTCCTCTTTTTTCTCTCTCTCTTTCCTCTCTCTTTCCCTCTCTCTCTTCTTTCTGTCTCTTTCCTCTCTTTTCCTCTCTCTCTCTCTCTCTTCTCTCTCTTTCTCTCTCGCTTTCCTCTCTCTCTCCTCTATCTCTCTCTGTCTCTTTCTCTCTGTCTCTTTCTCTCTTTCATCTCTCTCACTCTTTCCCTCTCTCTCTTTCCTCTCTCTCTTTCTCTCTTTCCTCTTCTCTCTCTCTTTCCCTCTCTCCTCTTTCCTCTGTCTCTTTCTCTCTCTCTCTCTCTCTTTCATCTCTGTCTCTTCTCTCTCTCTCTCTCTCTTTCCTCTGTCTCTTTCCTCTCTCTTTCCTCTGTCTCTTTCCTCTGTCTCTTTCCTCTCTCTCTTTCTCTCTGTCTCTTTTCCTCTCTTCCCTCTCTCTCTCTTTCCTCTCTCTTTCCTCTCTCTCTCTTGTCTCTTTCTCTGTCTCTTCTCTCCTCTGTCTCTTTTCTCTCTTCTCTTTCCCTCTCTCTCTCTCTCTCTTTCCTCTGTCTCTTCTCTCTCGCTTTCCTCTGTCTCTTTCCTCTGTCTCTTTCCTCTGTCTCTTTCCTCTCTCCCTCTTTCCTCTGTCTCTTCTTTCTCTTTCCTCTCTCTCTTTCCTCTGTCTCTTTCCTCTGTCTCTTTCTCTGTCTCTTTCCTCTTTCTCTTCTCTCTTTTCTCTCTCTCTTCCTCTCTCTCTTTCCTCTCTCGCTTTCCTCTCTTTCTCTCTTTCCTCTATCTCTCTTTTTCCTGTCTCTTTCCTCTCTCTCTTTCCTCTCTCTCTTTCATCTGTCTCTTTCTTCTCTCTCTCTTTCCTCTCTCTCTCTCTTTCATCTCTCTCTCTCTTCTTTCTCTCTCTTTCCTCTCTCTCTCTTTCCTCTCGCTCTCTTTCCTCTGTCTCTTTCTTCTGTCTCTTTCCTCTCTCTTTCCTTTCTCTCCTTGCTCTCTTTTTCCTC